>NC_133329.1:103123745-103423745 GCF_042186555.1 Aquarana catesbeiana | reverse complement strand
AATCCCTGGTTGTCCTCTATTCCTGTTCTGGTGACAACCCAAAATGTGGGATTTTCTTGTACTGTCAATGATGGTAAACAGAAAAAATGGGGTGAATCTCCCTGATGAGGACACAGACAGCAATAAAAAAAACTAACAAGTGTTCTAATCCCTCTCCACTCCATCCAAAATTAAAAGTTTTAGCTTTAATAACACTTTAAAAAGTCATTTTTTTGCCACCTGTGTCTCATTGGGGAGATTCCCATCACTTCCTGTCCTATAGACTCAACAGGGAGCAAAAGGATTTCTTTCCACAGTGTGGGAAATCCCCTCCTAGACGGTTGTCACGGGAACATGTCCCCAGTCACCCCCCTCTATTTCTGTATCAATGACAACTCTGTTTTTTATTTGTTCTCGCTCTTATACCCGGTGACCTTGGTGACCAGGACAATAAAAGAGGATTCTTCTCCTTAAAGCGGAACTCCACCCAGAATGGGAAGCTCCGCTTGTTTGCTTTCTATTTCCCTCAGCTGCCACATTTGGCTCCTTTCAGGAGGAGGGGGGGGGGAAGCGGGTACCTGTTTCTGACAGGTACACGCTCCCACTTCCTGGTGACTTCGCTGCGGCGAGTTCATCCAAAAGTTTGGCCCCCCTCCTCCTTCCCCTGCCTCCGGGCCATTCACTGAGCGCTGTAAGGACCCGGCTGTAAAGCCGCAAGGCAGTTTCTCTTAGCACCCGAGAATCGATTAAAAAACCCACTGAGGTGCCGACATCGCGGGCGCCCTGGACAGGCAAGTGTCCTAATACTAAAAGTCAGCAGCTACAGGATCCTGTAGCTGCTGACTTCAAATTTTTTGGTGAGGGGGGGCTGGAGCTCCTCTTTAACCACTTGCCGACCAGCCACCGCACTTTCACTGGGCAGAATGGCGCGGCTGGGCGAAACAACGTTATGTAACGTCACTTCGCCCTGTGGCTCGATCACCGCCGGGCTCCCGCGATCGCTCGTGACACACTGGGAACTGGGATCTGTGTGTGTAAACACATAGATCCCGGGTCTCTTAGGGGAGAAGAGACAGATCGTCTGTTCATACAAAAAAATTTCGTTTGGGTACAACGTCTCACGACCGCGCAATTGTACAATATACATATATACACTCACCGGCCACTTTAATAGGTACACCTGTTTAAATGCTTGGTAACATAAATTGCTAATCAGCCAATCACATGGCAGTCACATGATCCTGTGAACAAACAAACCCTAAAGCTGGCCGTACACTGGGGGGTCTTTATTTTTAAAATTATGTTCAATTCTCTGTTGCTAATCAGCCAATCACATGACAGCAACTCAATGCATTTAGGCTTCTAGACATGGTGAAGACGGCTTGCTGAAGTTCAAACCGAGCATCAGAATGGGAAAGAAAGTGGATTTAAGTTACTTTGAACGTGGCATGGTTGTTGGTGCCAGACGGGCTGGTCTGAGTCTTTCAAAAACTGCTGATCTACTGGGATTTTCTCACACAACCATCTCTAGGGATTACAGAGAATGGTCTGAAAAAGAGAAAATATCCAGTGAGCGGAAGTAGTGTGGATGAAAATGCCTTGTTGATGTCAGAGGAGAATGGGCAACACTAACTCAAATAACCACTCGTTACACCAAGCTATGCTAAGACTACAATTCGCACAGGATCACCAAATTAGACAATAGAGATTGGAAAAAAATTGCCTGGTCTAATGAGTCTCGATTTCAGCTGCGACAATCAGATGGTCGGGTCAGAATTTGGTGTAAACAACATGAAAGCATGGATCCATCCTGCCTTGTATCAATGGTTCAGGCTGGTGGTGGTGTAATGATGTGGGGGATATTTTCTTGGCACACTTTGGGCCCCTTAGTACCAATCGAGCATTGTTTAACCACTTCAGCCCCGGAAGATTTGGCTGCTCAATGACTAGGCCATTTTTTGCGATTTGGCACTGCATCGCTTTAACTCACAATTGCGCAGTCGTGCGACGTTGTACCCAAACAAAAATTTTTTCCCACAAATAGAGCTTTCTTTTGGTGGCATTTGATCACCTCTGTGGTTTTTATTTTTTGCGCTATAAACAAAGGAAGAGCGACAATTTAGAAAAAAAAACACTATATCTTACTTTTTGCTATAATAAATATCCTATCATAAAAATAGGTAGTATTTCTGCCCCTCGACCACTTCCAAGAAGCTACAAGTAAATCTACTGAATGTTCACATGTGGTTTGGTGTCATTTGGGAACTGTGAAAACAGTGCCGTGTCATTTATTGGTAACTGTTTGAACTTCTTTATATTTTTACAATGGTCTTCTGGTGTCAGTGATTTTTGCCAAACTGCCATCAGGCAATTTTGTAATGTGTAAGAATTCCTCTCAGTTTATTAATCCTGGTGTTTGCTGTTGAACAAGAGGAGTTGAGCTGGAGGTTGTGTAATCCCGATTTATTGTTTTGTTCTTAGTATGGTAAAAAAATATACACAAAAAGTAGAAGTGTGCATGTATGTTGGATTGATCAGAATAAGCACACATTGGTCCAGTAAGCTAACTGATATGTACATATTGCTTCACTGCAGCACACTGACCCCTCCAGTCAGGACAAGGTCAGGAAAGTTACAACATAGTAACTGGCATACATCTACCTTCCACAGACTGCTTGTCGTGGATGTTTCATCATTTCTGCATACCTTCCCGCCCACCTTGGCGTCCTTTTAAACAGTTTGGAGCATTTGGGGTGCAGGAAGGATTGTGATCACGGTCACAGTGGTCAGATGATGATTAGAAGTCGATTCAGCCAGCTACTGATCTGTAGCCCAGACCGAGAGCTGTCAGCAACAACTCAACCTTTGTGTGAGCAAGCTCTCAGCACATAAACACTGGCTGCCCAGCGACGCATACAGTGCCTTGCAAAAGTATTCACCCCCTTGGCTTTTTACCTATTTTGTTACATTACAGCCTTTAGTTCAATGTTTTTTTAATCTGAATTATATGTGATGGATCAGAACACAATAGTCTAAGTTGGAGAAGTAAAATTAGAAAAATATAAACATAAAACTATTTTTCAGAAATAAAAAACTGATAATTGGCATGTGCGTATGTATTCACCCCCTTTGTTATGAAGCCCATAAAAATCTCTGATGCAACCAATTACCTTCAGAAGTCACATAATTAGTAAAATGATGGCCACCTGTGTGCAATCTAAGTGTCACATGATCTGTCATTACATATACATACCTTTTTGAAAGGCCCCAGAGGCTGCAACACCTAAGCAAGAGGTACCACTAACCAAACACTGCCATGAAGACCAAGGAACTCTCCAAACAAGTAAGGGACAATGTTGTTGAGAAGTACAAGTCAGGGTTAGGTTATAAAAAAAAATATCCAAATCTTTGATGATCCCTAGGAGCACCATCAAATCTATCATAACCAAATGGAAAGAACATGGCACAACAGAAAACCTGCCAAGAGACGGCCGCACACCAAAACTCACGGACTGGGCAAGGAGGGCAATAATCAGAGAGGCAGCACAGAGACCTAAGGTAACCCTGAAGGAGCTGCAGAGTTCCACAGCAGAGACTGGAGTATCTGTACATAGGACGACAATAAGCCGTACGCTCCATAGAGTTGGGCTTTATGGCAGAGTGACCAGAAGAAGGCTATTACTTTCAGCAAAAAACAAAATGGCACGTTTTAAGTTTGTGAAAAGGCATGTGGGAGACTCCCAAAATGTATGGAGGAAGGTGCTCTGGTCTGATGAGGCTAAGATTGAACTTTTTGGCCATCAAAGAAAATACTATGTCTGCAAACCCAACACATCACATCACCCAAAGAACACCATCCCCACAGTGAAACATGGTGGTTGCAGCATCATGCTGTGGGGATGTTTTTCAGCAATCGGGACTTCGAAACTGGTCAGAGTTGAGGAAAAGATGGATGGTGCTAAATACAGGGATATTCTTGAGCAAAACCTGTACCACTCTGTGTTTGATTTGAAGCTAGGACGGAGGTTCACCTTCCAGCAGGACAATGACCCCAAACACACTGCTAAATCAACAATTGAGAGGTTTAAGGGGAAACGCGTAAATATCTTGGAATGGCCTAGTCAAAGCCCAGACCTCAATCCAATAGAAATTCTGTGGTCAGACTTAAAGATTGCTGTTCACAAGCGCAAACCATCCAACTTGAAGGAGCTGGAGCAGTTTTGTAAGGAGGAATGGGCAAAAATTCCAGTGGTAAGATGTGGCAAGCTCATAGAGACTTATCCAAAGCGACTTGGAGCTGTGATAGCCGCAAAAGGTGGCTCTACAAAGTATTGACTTTAGGGGGGTGAATAGTTGTGCACATTGATTTTTTCTGTTGTTTGCTTCACAATAAAAAAAAAAAACACACATCTTCAAAGTTGTGGGCATGTTCTGTAAATTAAATGATGCAAATCCTCAAACAATCCAGGTTAATTCCAGGTTGTGAGGCAACAAAACACAAAAAATGCCAAGGGGGAGTGAATACTTTTGCAAGGCACTGTATGTTCAGGATGTGGGTTTAAAACCCCACCCTTTTACCTCTACACATACAGTATCTGTTGGACGGTCTTAAATGGGTCAGTGCCTGAATATTTGGTCACTGAAGCTCTTTCAGCTCTACTTTGCAAATAGCCACATCAGTTGTGCTTGTCTCTCCCACTTCTGATGCCTAACCATTGGTCATTGAGGTTGTCTTTCACAAAGAATTGCCAGTAGTGAGGTGCAGGAGGGTATAGTGGTAGCTTCAACTTAAAGCGGTATTAAAGCCTAAAACAAATATATATTGCAGCTTACCAATCATTTGATGTAGTGTCTGCATTCGGTTTTTTTTTGTTTTTGTTTTTTTTTTTGGGGGGGGGGGGGTTCTTTTCTGCTTTCCCCTGGTTGTGTGTCAAGGAACACACCTCATGTATTGGAATGCTCTACTCTGGATGAAGGAGCAGTGGGAGCACCTTTGGACGGCAGCATTGCCAGTCTGAGGGACAGGAGTGTTAGAAGTACCAAGAGAGTTAAATACACTGACAAATTAAAGCTGAACTCCAACTAATACTTTAGTTAAAGCCAACAGTTTTTTTTCCTTTTGAGGTTAGTGCTTTACACACAGAAATAAAAGCTGGTAATTTAAACAACCCTGTCAGTGGTAAATAGTCTGTCTCTGTCACAAACCATGTATCAGATTAAGACAGAAGTACAGTTAAATCACACTTGTTTATTAATAATAAAAAGGTAAACGTAGTCAAAACATAACCAGAGTTCAGGAACCGGAACGGATAGTCAGACAAGCCAAAATGTCAGGGAGCCAGAGATGAGCGTAGTAGAACAGCAAGCAGGATCTGGAGCCAGAAAGAATGTCAGCCAAGCAAATCTTTAACAGGAGAGCTTCTCTAGAGATGTGACCAAGGTGAAGGCAGAGGTCATCTGGGCTGGACGGCTTAAGTAGACAGGACTGACGAGCAGGATATCATCAACAGGTGAGTCACTGTGGAGAGAGATTGGAGCTGGCAATTAGCCGACAGCTGAGCGGACAGGTTTTCGGGGTCCCGTACGCGGCTTGGCTCCCAAAAAGTCTCACACATGTGGTATCCCCGTACTCAGGAGAAGCAGCAGAATGTATTTTGGGGTGTAATTTCACATATTCCCATGGCATGTTTGAGCAATATATCATTTAGTGACAACTTTGTGCAAAAAAAAAAAAAAAAATTGTCTCTTTCCCACAACTTGTGTCGCAATATAAAATATTCCATGGACTCCACATGCCTCTCAGCAAATAGCTTGGGGTGTCTACTTTCCAAAATGGGGTCATTTGGGGGGGTTTTGAACTGTCCTGGCATTTTATGCACAACATTTAGAAGCTTATGTCACACATCACCAACTCTTCTAACCACTTGAAGACAAAGCCCTTTCTGACACTTTTTGATTACATGAAAAAGTTATTTTTTTTTTTTGCGAGAAAATTACTTTGAACCCCCAAACATTATATATTTTTTTAAAGCAAATGCCCTACAGTTTAAAATGGTGGGTGTTTCATTTTTTTTTTCACACAGTATTTGCGCAGCGATTTTTCAAGCGCATTTTTTGGGGAAAAAGCCCACTTTTTTAAATTTTAATGCACTAAAACACACTATATTGCCCAAATGTTTGATGAAATAAAAAAGATGATCTTTGGCCGAGTACATGGATACCAAACATGACATGCTTTACAATTGCGCACAAACGTGCAGTGGCAACAAAATAAATACATTTTTAAAAGCCTTTAAAAGCCTTTACAGGTTACCACTTTAGATTTACAGAGGAGGTCTACTGCTAAAATTACTGCACTCGATCTGACCTTCGCGGTGATACCTCACATGCATGGTGCAATTGCTGTTTACGTTTGACGACAGACCGCCGCTTGCGTTCGCCTTAGCGCAAGAGCAGGGGGCGACAGGGGTGCTTTTTTTTTTTTTTTTTTTCTTTATTATTTTTTTGCTTTTTTATCTTATTTTTAAACTGTTCCTTTTCATTTTTTTTTTTTTTTTTCTTTATTATTTTTTTGCTTTTTTATCTTATTTTTAAACTGTTCCTTTTCATTTTTTTTTTTTTTTTTTTTTTTTTTTTTAATCATTTTTATTGTTATCTCGGGGAATGTAAATATCCCCTATGATAGCAATAGGTAGTGACAGGTACTCTTTTTTGAAAAAATTGGGGTCTATTAGACCCTAGATCTCTCCTCTGCCCTCAAAGCATCTGACCACACCAAGATCGGTGTGATAAAATGCTTCCCCAATTTCCCAATGGCGCTGTTTACATCCGGCGAAATCTAAGTCATAAAATGCTCGTAGCTTCCGGTTTCTTAGGCCATAGAGATGTTTGGAGCCACTCTGGTCTCTGATCAGCTCTATGGTCAGCTGGCTGAATCACCGGCTGCATTCTCAGGTTCCCTGTTGAGACAGGAGAGCCAGAGAAAAACACGGAAGACGGTGGGGGGGGGCATTCCTTCCCACGGCTTGTAAAAGCAGTCTAGAGGCTAATTAGCTGCTAAGATTGCTTTTACATGAAAGCCGACCGCTGGCTGAAAAGAATGATACCAAGATGATACCTAAACCTGCAGGCATCATTCTGGTATAACCACTCAAAGTCGTGAATGGCGTACCTGAAGACAAAAAAATGGTTAACAATAAAGCACAGTAAACGGTAAAGTATAAAAAATTGCATACCTGAAAAACAAACATGATAAAACATAATAACAATAAAACATTGCAGAATAGAATACAGTAAAAAAGAGCAGAACAATAGAGAGAGAGAATAGAGAGAGAGAGAGAGAACAATGAAACGACAACTATTTTTTTTTATTTTATATTTTTTTTTTTTTTTTTACACTTTTTTTGTAACTAACTTTTATAACTGTAACCGGTTCCAGGTTCGGGTCTCTCAAAATGCGATGGCATCTTGGGAGACCCTGTGAAAGTGTGCCTAGTCTGTGCAATGCTGTACCCTACGCTAATACTCAACTAGTGCATGGTAGCGTTCAAAACATTCACCAATGCAAAGACCAGGATTGTCAGGACAGGAGGGACAATAATAGCGGGTGTCATGTCTATATCCGCGCTTGCTGCAGACACGACATCTTTTTTGGGGGGGTTCGTTGGGTAGGGGTACTCGGGAGGACATAAAAATGCCTCTCATGCAGCCGATTGCATTTGGTTGGGGATGTGAATGGGGGAAGTACGGGCGCTGCAGAAGTGGTGGGTTCCCAATTAGGATTGGCGAATGCAGCAGGAAGGGCATTATGGGCACGACGGGCCTGTGTTTGTCTTCTTGGTGGCAGCGGGACACTACTTGTGCTTGCCACCTCACCAGCTTGAACTGCACTTATGGGACTCGCCACGTCACCAAGTGTTACTGCAGTGCTGGTTTGACTACGACTGGGGTGTACTAGGCCGCTGGTGCTTGCCAGTTCAATAAAAAGCTTCCAAAAAAACTGTTAGCGATCGCAGGGATCAGGCCTGACTCTGCGAACGCTGCAGTTATGCGTTTAGTGTTTTGTAAGTGACAGTGATCGATCGATACTGCACTTGGGTGGGCTGGGCCGGGCGGAAGGGCAAACGCAGGTGCTAGCAGGTATCTGGGCTGATCCCGCTAACACTGCGTTTTTGGGAACCCTAAACTGCTGGGGACGCTAGTATAGATCTGATCGGATCAGATATTGATCCGTTCAGATACTATACCACTAAGGGAGGTGTACGGCGCGTGCGTGTGTGTTAGCGGTACTGGCGCTAACCTGACGCTGCCTGGGGCTGGTGCTTGCCAGTTCACCAAAATGCTACCAAAAAAACTGTTAGCGATCGCAGGGATCAGGCCTGACTCTGCGAACGCTGCAGTTATGCGTTTAGTGATTTGTAAGTGTCAGTGATCGATCGATACTGCACTTGGGTGGGCTGGGCTGGGCTGGGCTGGGCTGGGCTGGGCGGAGGGGCAAAACGCAGGTGCTAGCAGGCAGAGGTGGGGGACTCGAGTCACATGACTTGACTCGAGTCGGACTCGAGTCACCTTTTTGAGGACTTGCGACTTGCTTGACAAAATTAAATAAATGACTCGACTTGACTTTGACTTGCCACTAATGACTTGCGACTTGACTTTGACTTGGGCTATTTGACTTGCAATGACTTGCAATGACTTGGCACCACCAGTGCTGTGTCAAGAAAAAAGCACTAAGCAGTTTTGTTAATGTTGAAAATGAAACAAAACCTTTCCTGAAAACTGACTTTTAACTAATTTTAAGGATGGAAATGGGGTAGATCAGTATTTTGACTTAATTTGTGACTTGACCAAAATAAATGACTTGACTTGACTTGCTTGACTTCTAGCAGGGACTCGACTTGACTTGCTTGCTTTTCGCCACAGTAACTTGGGACTTGCTTATGACTTGAAGGTTAAGACTTGAGACTTGCTTGTGACTTGCACATGTGTGACTTACCCCCATGTCTGCTAGCAGGTATCTGGGCTGATCCCTCTAACACTGCGTTTTTGGGAACCCTAAACTGCTGGGGACGCTAGTATAGATCTGATCGGACCAGATATTGATCCGTTCAGATACTATACCACTAAGGGAGGTGTACGGTGCGTGCGTGGGTGTTAGCGGTACTGGCGCTAACCTGACGCTGCCTGGGGCTGGTGCTTGCTAGTTCACCAAAATGCTACCAAAAAAACTGTTAGCGATCGCAGGGATCAGGCCTGACTCTGCGAACGCTGCAATTATGCGTTTAGTGCCTTGTAAGTGACAGTGATCGATCGATACTGCACTTGGGCTGGGCCGGGCGGAGGGACAAAACGCAGTTGCTAGCAGGTATCTGGGCTGATCCCGCTAACACTGCGTTTTTGGGAACCCTAAACTGCTGGGGACGCTAGTATAGATCTGATCGGATCAGATATTGATCCGATCAGATACTATACCACTAAGGGAGGCGTATGCCGCGTGCGTGGGTGTTAGCGGTACTGGCGCTAATCTGACGCTGCCTGGGGCGACGCATATCACCGCCGGGCGATCAGGGGGCTAAACCTTTATTCGGTAATAAACGGCGGGTGCCCTGACACTATACAAAATAAACGAACTAATCAGCGTCACCCGTAACAGTTATACGGTGATCAGTGGTGAAAGGGTTAACTAGGGGCAATCAAGGGGTTAAAACATTTATTAGGTAGTATATGGGGGTCCCTGACGCTATAAAACGCTGACGGCGAACCTAAATATTTACCTCACTAACTAGCGTCACCAGCGACACTAATACAGCGATCAGAAAAATGATCGCTTAGTGACACTGGTGACGGGGTGATCAAGGGGTTAAAACTTTATTAGGGGGGGTTAGGGGGGTACCCTAGACCTAAAGGGGGCTAATACTTACTGTCCCAACACTGTAACTGTCACAAACTGACACCAATGCAGTAATCAGAAAAAAAAAAACAAAAAACTGCTGGTGTCAGTTTGTGACGGGGGGGGGGGGGGGGGGGTGATTGGGGGGCGATCGGGGGGGGGGGATCGGGGTGTTTTGTGTGCCTGGCATGTTCTACTGTGTTGTGTAGTGTTGGTGCACTCACAGTGAAGTCTTCTCTCCTCGGCGCTGCAACGGAAAATACTGAGCCGAGGAGAGATGACATCATTTCCTTTGCTGCTGTTTAGCATACAGCAGCAAAGGAAGTGATCTGATTGGCCGGCGGCGATCGCGAGGGGGGGCCACGAACGGATGGCCTCCCCCTCACCTCCGATCGCCGGGGGACAAAACAAGACCGCCTCGGGCACCGGGGGGGGGGGGGTCCGATCGGACCCCCCACCCGCGGGAGGCAAATCACGTACATGTACGTGATTTTGCCTGCCCGTGCCGCCTTGCCGACGTACATCGGCGTGAGGCGGTCCTTAAGTGGTTAAACCCAAAAACAAAAATTTGCCGTTTACCTACCTTTTTAGATGTGGTTGCTAATAGGGTTGTCCCGATACCGATACTAGTATTGGTATCGGCACCGATACCAAGCATTTGCCCAAGTACTTGTACTTGGGCAAATGCTCCCGATGCTTCCGCCGATACTATGACAGTCAGCGGTGATCGGCGTGTGGGGGAGTTACAAGCTTCCCCCCCCGCGGCTTTCAGTGACATAAAGCGATGATTGGTGCTTGTAACGATGATCACCGCTGACTGTCACCTCATCCTCCTCCATGCCCACTCCGTTCCTCTGTCCCCCTCTCCTTATCTGTCCCCCTCCGTTCCGTTCCTCCGTTCCTCTGTCCACCTCTCCTTATCTGTCCCCCTCCGTTCTGTTCCTCCGTTCCTCTGTCCCCCTCTCCTTATCTGTCCCCCTCCGTTCTGTTCCTCCGTTCCTCTGTCCCCCTCTCCTTATCTGTCCCCCTCCGTTCCGTTCCTCTGTCCCCCTCTCCTTCTCTGTCCCCCTCTCCTTATCTGTCCCCCTCCGTTCCGTTCCTCTGTCCCCCTCTCCTTATCTGTCCCCCTCCGTTCCGTTCCTCTGTCCCCCTCTCCTTCTCTGTCCCCCTCCGTTCCGTTCCTCCGTTCCTCTGTCCCCCTCTCCTTATCTGTCCCGTTCCGTTCCTCTGTCCCCCTCTCCTTCTCTGTCCCCCTCCGTTCCGTTCCTCTGTCCCCCTCCGTTCCGTTCCTCTGTCCCCCTCTCCTTCTCTGTCCCCCTCCGTTCCGTTCCTTTGTCCCCCTCTCCTTCTCTGTCCCCCTCCGTTCCGTTCCTCTGTCTCCCTCTCCTTCTCTGTCCCCCTCCGTTCTGTTCCTCTGTCCCCCTCTCCTTATCTGTCCCCCTCCGTTCCGTTCCTCTGTCCCCCTCTCCTTATCTGTCCCCCTCCGTTCCGTTCCTCTGTCCCCCTCTCCTTATCTGTCCCCCTCCGTTCCTCTGTTCCTCTGTCCCCCTCTCCTTCTCTGTCCCCCTCCGTTCCGTTCCTCCATTCTGCTGTGCCTCTCCGCTGTCCCCTCCGTTCTCCCCCTCCTCCTTCCTTTGTGAATGGATAGAGTCAGCTGACTCTGTCCATTCACATAACTGAAACATTGTAATCTCCTGTGATTACAATGTGTCAGTTTATGAATGGAGAGGAGCCGCTGTCTTCTCTCCATTCATTCTCAGTGCAGCTGAGGCTGCAGAGAAAGGGACTGGGGAATCTCTATCCTCTGCCTCTTTCTCTGTCTCAAGGGGGGAGATATCAGAGGTCTGTTAAGACCCATGATATCTCACCAAAGCCCCCCAACAGGGCTGATTTAAAAAAAAAAAAAAAAAAACATATTGCAAAAATGAATAAAAAAAATATTATTGTAAAAAATAAAAATTGTAAATAAAAAACAAAAACACAGACACCGTCCCCCCCCCCCCCCCCGAAAAAAAAGAAAGCATTGTTAAAAAAAAAAAAAAAAAAAACTGTCACGTGACATTAAAAAAAAAAAGAATCGGTATCGGCAAGTACTTGAAAAAAAGTATCGGTACTTGTACTCGGTCCTAAAAAAGTGGTATCGGGACAACCCTAGTTGCTAAATGATGTTTTTAATGCATTGGCCTAACTCTTTGCAGGCTATCCCCTCTTCAGTCTATAATGGATGCAGCTGCCAGACTCCACCTTACCAACCGTTCAGTGTCTGCCACCCCTCTCCACCAATTCCTCCACTGGCTTTCCATTGGCCAACAAATAAAATTCAAAACAATAACATACAAAGCCATTTACAACTCTGCCCACAGCTACATCACCAATCTTGTCTCCAGATTTCACCTAAACCCTTTTCTCCGTTCCTCCTGCTCTCTAGCTCTCTTGCCTCCTCTTCCCATGTGCTTCTCCAGAGCCTCTCCTATCCTCTGGAACTCTCTACCCCATTCTTTCTGGCTATCTCTTACTCCGTCCACTTTTAGGCACTCCCTGAAAACTCATCTCTTCAGAGAAGCCTATCCTGCCTTCAGCTAATAACCAAATCTTTCTATTTCTTTCATCAGTTCATCCCTCCCAGTTTTTACCTTTTGTTTCACCAGCCCTTCTCTATTAGATTGTAAGCTCCCAGGAGTAGGGCCCTCCTAATCCTCCTGTATTGAATTATATTGTTGCTGTATTGTCTCTCTTTTATATTGTAAAGCACTGCGCAAACTGTTGGCGCTATATATTTCCTGTATAATAATAATTTGGGCCTTTTAAGAAAAAAAAAAATATATATATGTATATATAAGAGGTCGACCGATATGGGTTTTTCTCTGGCCGATGCCGATATTTAGAAATCGCGGTGGCCGATATATGATGCCGATTTTTTTGGGCCGATATATTAGGCCGATTTTTTTTCTTTTTTTTTTTTTTTTTTTTTTCCCTTCATCTCTTAAAATCTAACAGTTAGACCCCTTTCACACTGGGGTGTTTTTCAGGCGCTTTTGGGCTTAAAATAGTGCCTGTAAAGTGCCTGTAAAACGGCTCCCCTGCAGTGTCAGTGTAAAAGCTCGAATGCTTTCACACTGAGGCGATGTGCTGGCAGGATGTTAAAAAGTCCTGCAAGCAGCACCTTTGGAGCGGTGTATACCGCTCCTCCACCACTCCTGCCCATTGAAATGAATGCGCACCGCTGCCGAAGTGCCTGCAAAGCGTTTCGGCAGCAGCGCTTCAGGGGTGCATTTAACCCCTTCCTCGGCCGCTAGCTGGGTTATAAGCACCCTGCTAGCAGCCGAATAGCGCCGCTAAAATGACGGTAAAGCACCGCTAAAACTAACAGCGTTTTACCGTCAACGCCTGTCCGCTCCAGTGCGAGAGCAGCCTTAAGTAATAAGTGATACAGAAATTTTTTTACATTTAAACATTTATTAAACAAAACAAACCTCCAATTAGTTCACTTGTATGTATAATTTAGATTAAAAAAAAAAACTATATCTTAAATATTAAATACACAAAAACAGGTAATCAAAACTTTTGGACGAAAAAAAATGGGCTAACTTTACCTGCTTATTTTTTAATTTTTTTTTTTCATTAGTGTATTTTTTAAAAAAAAAATTGCGTTTGAAAGACCGCTGCGCAAATACTGTGTGACATAAAATATTGCAACAACCGCTATTTTATTTCCTAGGGTCTCTGCTAAAAATATATATATATATATATATATATATATATATATATATATATATATATATATAATGTTTGGGGGTTCTAAGTGATTTTCTAGCAGAAAATACAGGATTTTTACTTGTAAGCAACAAGTGTCAGAAAAGATTTAGTCTTTAAATGGTTAAACTGAGAGCTTCTACACAGGGAGTTCAGTCTATTGATAAAAGAACCTGAAGAGATGCAATGTTTCTTCTTATCAGATTTGGCAGGCTGCCCAGAGAGGAGAGAAGTCTTTCCACAGATAACTTCAGGCAACTTGCATTGACTTCGAAGTCATTTGCAAGTCCCGCTGAAGTTATAATCAGCTTTTTTTATCAGCACAATCAGCGGATGCCGATTAAGTAAAAAAAAGCCAAATATCGGCCGGCCGATATATCGGTCGACCTCTAATATAAATATATATATATATATATATATATATATATATATACATATGTATGTGTGATATATATATATATATATATATATATATATATATATATATATATATATATATATATATATAAAATATATAGTTTTACCTGGTGATCCAGCCAGTAAAACACTTCATCACAAAGCTTACTCACTATACTGTATCTATGGAAGAGCAGCATTGTCACCCTAGGACATGTTGTGTTAGAACTATAGAACACCCTCCCCCCTTATCTCTACAGAAGGTGTTCTGTAGACCAGAGATAGCTGGATAGAGCTGATAACTGCCTGAGATTTCAGTGCAGCATTGGCAGAGAACACATGACGTTAGGAGCTCACTGGATTTCTGACAACTCAACAGGTATTTTTCTGTACAGGCATCGTCTTTTTTTTTTTTTTTTTTTTTTTTTAAGAGGCAAAACGTGGGAAATGGGCATGTATTGTTGAGATGTATTTTTAACATACAGTTTAATAAAGTATTGAAATTATGGCAAGGAGTTAACTATGTAACATTTAACATAATGAATATTCATATTGTGCATGAACTAAAATGAGTGACTGCTTGTTTTTCCTCTAGGCTATATCCACAGATGCCAACCATCTACCTGGCATTCATTGTCCTCCTCCAGAAACAGTCTTTGTTCCCTCAGTGCCACAGCCTTCCGGAGATACAGCACACAGACTGCAGAGAGTAAGGAGGAGGAACCACCCATACATACCATCATTTCTGACACTGAGAGCGTGCAAGGTAACAAGCCCTATCTCTTGTATAGCCGACTAACTAAATTTACAAAATATAGTGAGTATCAGGTATCTGAAGGAAGAACGGTCTGATATCTACTGCACAGAAAACACAGAAATAATTGCTATGAATTAGGTGTTCAACAAAGGGGTTTAATAAACGCATTCCTCTAGACATGAGGGTTAAAGTGATTGAAAAGGCACAATTTTTTTTTCCTATAAAAATAACAAACATGTTATACGTACCTCCTCTGTTGCAGTGGTTTTGCTCAGAGCAGCCCAGATCCTCCTCGGGTCCCTCTTCACTCTCCTGGCCCCTCCCTCCTATTCAGTGCCCCCACAGCAAGCAGCTTGTTATGCGGGCACCCGAGTCATGGCTCCCTGTGTCCATTCCGACACGGAGCCCCGCACCCTTTCTTGGCTAGCTGACTTTCATTGACAGCAGCGGGAGCCAATGGCGCCACTGCTGTGTCTTAGCCAATCATGAAGGAGAATCTCGGACTGTCAAGACATTTGTGGACATCGCTGGACAGAGAGAGGGACCTCAGGTAAGTATTAGGGGGCACAGGGGAGACTGCTGCACACAGAATGCTTTTTATTTGAACTCATTAAGATAAAAAAACATCTTCCTTTACAATTCCTTTAAAGCAAGATAATAGAGGAAGGAGAGTTGGAGATGTTTATTTCTCCTAAAGCTTGTTTTTCCCAAAAGAAGTTAGAACTAACAGTTGCTATAAAACATAATTTTCATAGCTGGACTTTGGTCAGTAGTATTAGTTATTATTTGTAAGTTCTATGGCCGCTATGCTCCCTCCTTGACCAGGTCCACTGGCCATGTTAACTGCCTTTGTGTAGTTCATGCCTATCTGCGGTGACATTAATATGTTTCCTCTCTTTACGATGGGGAGTCCCAGGCTGCTGAGATCCTCAGTCACTCCCACCCATCCATGCCTGTATAAGTTGAATGGACTCCAGAACAGCATACTCAGCGGTGCTGGGAAATATTCCAAAACAGCATACTTGGAGGCACTTGGAACTTTTAGACTTGCTAGTGTAGTCAGATAAAGGAAAAGTTCGAACAAGCTCAACAGCTCTGGCGAGGTGGCTCCCACAGAGCAAAGCTTCCCTCAATGGGCACCCGACAATAACTCAAACCATAGAAATACAATATAGAATTGCAGACCAAAATCGGATTAAAAAAAAAAAAAATCCAAGATAATTTTAGGTCAAATAACTGTTTATTCAGATTATTACAAGAAATTGAGTATAATTCCGTAGTATAAAATCGTGTACACCATTACAATAAAATCCAGCTAAATGCTAGGGAGAGAAAATACGGCAATAAACAATGATAAACTCAAATGTACCTGCGAGTAAAGTACGGAAAACACAAGCTTGTGTGTGTAGTATTATAATAACCACAAATGTTCATAAGTGAAGCACACCAATAGCATATAAACAAAGCTAAACTAAATTTAACCAAAGGAAAAACAAATTTGCAGCTTAGCTGCTACATTTCAAAAACGGTCAACCAATTAACATATTATGACCAGCTAGCAATAGATATGATCGAAAACAATAAGGAGGGGTAAGGAAAAAAGGAGAATAACCAGGGGGGAGAGGGAACTATCCCTGCACTGAGAGAAATAAAAGATACTCCAGGGAGAATCCAGTTCCCGTAAGCGTCCAAAAATGATCAAGCAGGCTTAAGAAAGGTAGGTATATCTAATTCGCTGGGAAACTAATGCCAGGAAGTTGTCGGAATCTCTGTAGGCCCTCCAGCAAGTCTACGTAGAATGAACTGACGCAGCAAGATAATTTTAATTGTTGATCTAAAAACGGCCAATGTGTTTTGAGCGCCACACCAGTGACAAAAACCAGTGACATCACAGATCTATATTAGAACCAGTATTGAACTCACCTTATGAAGAAACGACCTGACAGCAGATGCAGAGCAGCAATGGGTTGAATGACCGCTCATGAGACCCCCAGTCTTTCCAGCCAATTCACGTCTGCATGACTTGATTGACAGTCATGCAAATGTGAGAGGAAACAGAGTAAACTAAGCTCTTTGTTACAGCCCACCCATAATTCCACCCACAGCTCGCCTCCTGCTTGAGTTCAGCTTTAAAATACATGGAATGGCAAAAAAAAATGTTTTAACCTCCTCCCTTTTCTTTCCTTCCCTTCACTACACACACATGCACTCTCCATTAATCTGATATGATTCCCCCCTCCACAAAAAAATAAATAGTTTGAGCCTCTTCTTTATTTCACCCTCCCATGATCTCTTTTAATTAATTTCGAAGTGTTTAACAGGGGACTATGGCACTGCCAGTCCTACATTGTAGGCTGGTGACATAGATTCATTCCAGTGAACTACACCTCCCGGCATACCATAGGCCAGTGCTGTCATTGGAGAAGGTCTAGACTTGTTCTTTACAATCTTTTTGCTTCCAAGTAACTACAGAAATGCTGTTGGTTAGCACAAGGGTATGGTATGCGTGGTTTCTTCACTTTGGAAGGTGTTAAAGAACACCCATTTGAAGCAGTTCATATGTAACCATGAGCTTTTTTCACCAATCACTTAGAGCTAATAAGACTAATGCCCCGTACACACGGTCGGACTTTGTTCGGACATTCCGACAACAAAATCCTAGGATTTTTTCCGACGGATGTTGGCTCAAACTTGTCTTGCATACACACGGTCACACAAAGTTGTCAGAAAATCCGATCGTTCTAAACGCGGTGACGTAAAACACGTACGTCGGGACTATAAACGGGGCAGTGGCCAATAGCTTTCATCTCTTTATTTATTCTGAGCATGCGTGGCACTTTGTCCGTCGGATTTGTGTACACACGATCGGAATTTCCGACAACGGATTTTGTTGTCGGAAAATTTTATCTCCTGCTCTCCAACTTTGTGTGTCGGAAAATCCGATGGAAAATGTCCGATGGAGCCCACACACGGTCGGAATTTCCGACAACACGCTCTGATCGGACATTTTCCATCGGAAAATCCGACTGTGTGTACGGGGCATAACAATGACTGATCACCAGCAAAGGAAAGGGATTGGGAGAAACGGTGTATTCAAATGCAATTATAGACACCAATTCAGGCATGTCTGAGGACATGTGTTTGCTTTTAGTTCTAGTGATTTTGTACTTTTTAGAATAAAGTTCTGTCAGAATATTACATAAAATGTATTAATTTACTGCAAGAAGCCATTGATTGAGTCACTTTAGACTTTTAAATTAGGTTAAAGTGATTGTCTCGTATTGTTCCCTATAAAAATAACAAACATGTTATACTTACCTGCTCTGTTGCAGTGGATTTGCACAGAGCAGCCCCGATCCTCCTCTTCTCGGGCCTGTCTTCTGGCCTCTACCTCCTGTTCAGTGCCCCCACAGCAAGCAGCTTGCTATGGGGGCACCCGAGCCGAGGTAAACTGCTCCGTGTCCATTCAGATCTGGAGCCCCGACCTCACCCCGATTGGCTAGCTGATTTTGATTGACAGCAGCGGGAGCCAATGGCGCCGCTGCTGCATCTCAGCCAATCGGGAAGGAGAATTTCAGACGACTGAGACTCTCGTGGACATCGCTGGACAGAGAGGGACCTCAGGTAAGTCTTAGGGGGGTCTGCTGCACACAGAAGACTTTTTATCTTAATGCATAAAATGCATTAAGATGAAAAGCCTTATGCCTTTACAACCCCTTTATTTAAGGCGGCACCTGTTTAATTTCCAAAAAATATTACAGCACTTTAGTAATGAACGTATTAATAACTGTAACTTGCAACATTTTGTACCGGAGAAAGGGGACATAAATCAATTCCTAAAGTGCTTGTAAAGGCTGAAGGTTTTTATCTTCATGCATTGTATGCTGCTCCCCCAGCCCCCCTCCAATACTCACCTAAGCCCCCTCTCGATCCAGCGATGTGCATGAGAGCTTCAGCTGTCTCGGGACTTCCTCTTCTCATTGGCACAGTAGTTTTACAGGGTGAGGAGTAAAAAAAATAAGTATTTTCTTCTTGTTGATTCAGTTATTTGCCTAACTTTGTAGGGCATTATTCCTTTGTAGTTGTTGATGTACTGGTGCTATACTCTAGTAGGGTTGTTGCCATTGGTTAAAAATCTTTTTTTCTACTCTATTTTAGGTTCTGCCTCTAAACACGAGTTTCAGGCTGAGACTAAGAAACTGTTGGACATTGTTGCCCGCTCTTTATACTCTGAAAAAGAGGTATAACTTTTTGACTCTACTTATGCACATTAAAGGCCAATATCACCCAAAACAGATACCTACATTTTGGGTGGGGTGGAACAGGGTACAATCCCCAGCAAGATCTTTACTGATTTATAGGCTCACCAGTTTAAATCAGCCTCCACCCAAGACTGTAGATCTATGTTCTAGGGAGGGGATGCCACAAAGGGTGTATGTTGGTGCCCTTGGTCATTAAGGGGTTAAAGGAAAGTATAATGGTTATTGGTCAGATTCATAAATGTTTAAAGTTTGCAAATTTTCTTGCAAATGTTCTTTATATCGTTTTGCTATTATTTGCTTAAAATATTTAATAGCATTTGATACATGGTGCATACATAACTCACTAATCCTGGTACACACTACTAGTTTTTTTTCCGTTTTAACTCAGCGGGCTGAATGAAAAAATACTGACAGCTCAAGACTAGCCCCTGTACTAACTATCCTATTTGATGTTAGTACAGCAATCTACCCTGCTGTGCTATTGTGTTCTGACAGGGGGACTGCCATTGGCCGTGAGCACCAATTGGAAGCAGATCAACTCGTGTCCCTTCCAACAGAAGAAGACAGCTGAGCGGCCGGCTTTCTTATGTACTGGCCGTCTCACATTTGACCCGTGTGTACTAGGCTTAAAAAAAAAACACCAATTAGAGCTGCTGTACTAACTATGTGCAGTTAGATATAGTGATCTCCCCTGCTGAGCTCTTGTGTTCTAACAGGAGGACTCCGATCAGTGCTCTCCGCCATTGGCTGAGAGTGCTATTCGGGAGTCGGACGGCTGCTGGTTTTCCAGCATGCTCATCCGACAGAAGCCAGGCGTTTTTTTGTGAACTGGCTGATGTCTCCGGACATTCGGCTCGTTCAGTTCAGGTGAGTTTCACAGAAAAGCTGTAGAAACAGCTTTGTAGTTATGCTAATTGTATGTGGGAGACCTGCTTATGTGCAGGAAAGACTTGCACCAGTGGTAGCCAATAGCATCAGACCGCTACAGGGATAGTGAAAGTAGTGACTATTACTCTTTTTGATAAATCAATCCCTGACTTGCAATAGGAGCAGCCTGTCCTTCTCTTCCAACTTGCTCTAGCAACAGGTAAAGGGGAAAAAGTATATAGTTGCTAAAAAAAATTACAATGGAGGGCCTCATATATGAGGCTCATTATGATGAAATTGATGGCAGAGGTCTCTGGAGCTAGCAATTGAATAAAAATGTAATTAAAATTCATGTTTGTTTATGACTTTATGGCTTTTCCCATGGCAGGTCTTCATCCGGGAACTGGTCTCAAATGCCAGTGATGCTCTTGAAAAACTCCGTCACAAGCTCCTTTCCCAAGGGAATGGCTTGCCAGAGATGGAGATTCACCTACAGACAGACAGTGATAAGGGGATCATCACTATCCAGGTACGAGGAATTGGGTAACAGAAATGTAGCATCATACTTGACAGTAGTGGTGAAGATGCATTTTGTTATGTCAGTGCACTAAGTCTTAGTGGTAAATATCTTTGAATTTCAGCTAGTAGTCTTCTTCCCACTCTTGGTAAAGGGGTGTGTTGTTGATTGTATGAAACTTTCCTAGAATGTTCGAGTACACAGCAGCTATAAGCCATACACTTAGTGGTAGGATAGACATTAGGCAAAAAAAATAGGCCTGGCACCTCTAATCCACTGTACAGAAGCATTTTGCTCAATTTTAGCTTTGTGTTTTTAGTGAATTCATTAGGATCGGACTTTAAATGTACCCCGTAGGAAAATATTTAACCTTCAATCGCATAGTCATAAATCAATAAAAAAAAAAAAATACTATTTTATTGTATTGATTATTTAAAAAATAAATAGTGTTCATCATTCATGTTTAATAATCCGTAAAGGAATATGATTCTGGGATGGTACACTTGAGTTAATGAAATAACCTGTATGGTTTCCACCTTGTGTCTCTGGTGAAAATGAATTTAATATATATATATCTGTCCTTGTTCTGCAGGACACTGGAGTGGGGATGACACAGGAGGAGCTGGTCTCCAACCTGGGGACTATCGCTCGTTCTGGATCTAAGGTAGGAGCTCAGCTGACATTGAAAATATGCATACTATATGTTGATGTTTATAACACAGTATGTACAATATGTTTGCTGTACTGCACTACTTTCTCTTGTAGGCCTTTTTGGAGGCTCTGCAGAATCAGGCTGAGAGTTCTGGAAAGATTATTGGCCAGTTTGGTGTTGGTTTCTATTCGGCATTTATGGTTGCGGATAAGGTTGTCGTTTACTCACAGTCTTCAGAGCCTGGAAGTGCTGGGTATTGCTGGACATCTGATGGGTAAGTGAAAGATGTTTAACCACTCCATGAATGGAATTCACCCCATCCCCCCCGTCCCATACCCTCTTCCCTTATGATCAGCACAGTTTTCAGGAGGTGTAGTGCTTGTTGTTTGTCTGTATAAATGTGCTTGATGTAGCTTTTTATGGGCTTGCGCTTTATGAATTTTCAGATGTTCAAAGAAAATATGAAAATGGTTTGATTTTGGCTTTTTCTGTAAATCTTTTGGACAGACGTTTCTTATTTTTGTAAGTTTCAATGGGTAACACAGCAGACCTCTAGGTATTGGCTTCTAGGAGGTTGGACAGAAAAATAAATGGCTATTGCTCTTTCTCATTTTTGTTCTGTATTTCTCTGCACAGTGTGGGAGAGCTCAGCTTTAGCTTAGTGTCTTAGGAGTTAGGACAGTTTTAGCATGCTTTTTTTCCCCCACATGTATTAGTAGTGTCTGCTTTAAATGTGGAGAGAATAGTGCCACAGTACTAGTATACGTTCAGCATACATGCATCATTATAATAATTGTAAATTTAATTGAATCATATTTTCCCCTGTTCTCTATTCATTTTATATGAAGAAAGCATGCCAGTTATCCAATACCTTTTAAAAGCAGAGCTCTGAGCAAGCAGCTAAAGACACAGACACATTTGAAGTACATGCAGTATATGTCAGCGGGTTTACCCACCAAAGGATTTGAGATTCTGTTTAGCATGTTTTGTTATCCCCGCACTCTTTCACCCTGCACAGTCTGGAAGATGACTCTTGTGTTTCCTGCTTCAGCTTCCTGTATCACCTGTTTTCTCATTGGACAGAGAATCAGAAAAGGGATTATGCTGATTTTCCAATAAAAATTCTGGAAGTAGACAGGCAAACAGGAAGCTACAAAGCTGAACCAGGAAATAGTGGTGCCACTGTCTGCCAGTGCAGTGTGGTATGGAAGATGGTCATTCAGTGTAATCAGGAATTAGTAGTGGGGCTAGTGGACCTACATCAGTCATGCTTTAGTCGGTCGGTTTGCTATATGTCTACATGATTGCTTCCTAATCCTCAGGTCTGGGGTGTTTGAGCTGGCAGAGGCCAGTGGAGTGAGGCCAGGAACAAAGGTCATCATCCATCTGAAGGACGAATGTAAGGAATTTGCCACTGAGGACAGAGTGAAAGGTGAGTTTCTCAGGTTCCTGGTGATCATCTCGTCTTTCTTTTCTATTATAAACGATAAACATCAATGACTTTAGATTTTTTTCTGTAGGAAATGCACTACTGATTCATGTAGATTAGTTGACTTTTCTTTTGTTTCTTTGCAGAGGTGGTAACAAAATACAGCAACTTTGTCAGCTTCCCCCTTTACCTGAATGGAAAGAGGATTAATACGTTACAGGTAGGATGTGATTGTGAATAATCATAACACAGCCCTTCTATCCCCCCTAAAAAAAGAATATGGCCAAAGCTTTGGCCATTCTTCTATTGGGCACTGGAGGGCACTTGCTTTTGCTCTCCTACAATCCGGAATCAACCAACAGTGGGCTAATGTCTGCTCTCAGATGATATCACAGAGCTGCTCCATGCTCTGGAAGGATCCCGACTATTGTGTCAAGATCCACCCAGATACCTGATTGACCTCTGGCTCAGTATGCCGCTAAGAATCTGAGCCATCCGCTCCCACCCCTCTCCTGCCTGGCGAGTGCTGCAGAGGCAAAGCATAGAGCTGTCACTAACAGTCACCGCTACCTGCTCAGAGCGGACTGAGAATGATCAACGTTCATGTGATCACTCTGTTCTCAGGCTTAGAGCTGGTGGGGGACAGATGAGTGTTTTTTTTTTTTTTATTTGTTTTTTTTACAGTGAGGGAAAAAAGAATTTGATCCCCTGCTGATTGTGTACTTTTGCCCACTGACAAAGAAATGATCAGTCTATAATTTTAACGATGGGTTTATTTTAACAGTGAGAGACAGAATAACAACAAAAAAATCCAGAAAAACTTATTTTAAAAAAGTTATAAATTGATTTGCATTTTTATGAGTGAAGTAAGCATTTGACCCCTTGGCAAAACCCTTGTTGGCAATCAGAGGTCAGACGTTTCTTGTAGTTGGCCACCAAGTTTGCACAGATCTCAGGAGGGATTTTGTCCCTTTTTGCAGATCCTCTCCAAGTCATTAAGGTTTCGAGGCTTAGGTACCTTCGAACCTTCAGCTCCATCCACATATTTTCTATGGGATTAAGGTCTGGAGACTGGCTAGGCCACTCCAGGACCTTAATGTGCTTCTTCTTGAGCCACTCCTTTGTTTCCTTGGCCATGTGTTTTGGGTCATTGTCATGTTGGAATTCCCATCCACGACCCATTTTCAGTGCCCTGGCTGAGGGAAGAAGTTTCCCACCTAAGATTTGACGGTGCATGGCCCAATCCATTGTCCCTTTGATGCGGTGAAGTTGTCCTGTCCCCTTAGCAGAAAAAAAAAACCAAAGCATAATGTTTCCACCTCCATGTTTGATGGTGGGGATGGTGTTTTTTGGGGTCATAGGCAGCATTCGTCATCCTCCAAACACGGCAAGTTGAGTTGATGCCAAAAAGCTTGATTTAGGTCTCATCTGACCACAACACTTTCACCCAGTTCTCCTCTGAATCATTCAGATGTTCATTAGTAAACTTCAGATTGGCCTGCACATGTGCTTTCTTGAGCAGGGGGACCTCGCGGACACTGCAGGATTTCAGTCCTTCACGGTATAGTGTGTTGCCAATTGTTTTCTTGGTGATTATGGTCCCCGCTGCCTTGAGATCATTTACAAGATTCTCTTTGTAGTTCTGGGCTGATTCCTCACCGTTCCCATGATCATTGAAACATCATGAGGTGAGATCTTGCATGGACTAAGGGAGATTTACAGTTATTTTGTGTTTCTTTCATTTGCAAATAATCGCACCAACTATTGTCACTCTCTCACCAAGATGCTTGACAATGGTCTTGCAGCCCATTCCAGCCTTGTGTAGATCTACAATCTTGTCCCTGACATCCATTGACAGCTCTTTTGTCTTGGCCATGGTGGAGATATTGGAATCTGATTGCTTCTGTGGACAGGGGTCTCTTATACAGGTACCAAGCTGAGATTAGGAGCACTCCCTTTAAGAGAGTGCTCCTAATCTTAGCATCCATATAGAAGACACCCGGGAGCTAGAAATCTTGCTGAATGATAGGGAATCAAATACTTATATTTCAGTCATTAAAATGCGAATGTATTTCAACTTTTTTTAAATGCTTTTTTCTGGATATTTTTGTTGTTATTCTGTGTCTCACTGTTAAAATAAACCTTAACCTACCATTAAAATTATAGACTGATAACGTCTTTGTCAGTGAGCAAACGTACAAAATCAGCAGGGGATCAAATACTTTTTTCCCTCACTGTATAACCCCTCAATCTAAGAGCAAAAATGTAATATAGTGTAGCTTACCAGTCCTTAGATGTGGCAGCTGTATTATTTTTTTATTAAGGACTTCCTGTGACATAAACTGAAAGCACAACAATGTTACCTTCTCTCCGAAAACTACTAACATCCTCCCATGTAGTGGAGAGCGGAAGACATGTTTGAAGTCCTGCCTGGGTGACAATCATGGCCTCCTCCATTGATACAGTGGAGTGAGTGTAGCCACCCTTGGACGTGAAGAGTTATATACAAAGGATTACTAGATGAAAATAAAGTAATACAAGAAAACAAATACATCTACCTTATGCAAGAAGTAGCAAGTTAGAATGTAGTAGTTTGAGTTCATTTTGAAGTTAATGGTTAAGGCTGTTTGGTGACTTCCAGGTTGATGAATCTCTGCAAAAGTTGTATTGGTGGAACGTAACTGACTGAAGGGTTGGATATGCTGCAAGAACCCATAGCAATTAGATCCCAGCTTTCACTACATTTCTGAGAGAGCTTCTGAATTGTACATTCCTTTTCCCTTTCCCTGCTTTTCATTTTTAATGCCACTTAATTCAGGCTCTGTGGATGATGGATCCCAAGGAGATTGGAGAGTTTCAGCATGAGGAATTTTACCGTTTTATTGCCCAAGCTTATGACAAGCCACGCTACATGCTCCACTACAAGACAGACGCACCTCTCAACATCCGCAGCATTTTCTATGTACCAGAGATGGTGAGTTTTTTCACAGCCCCTAAGGCAATCCTACGTGTAAGCAGAAAAGTCTTTCCGCTATTCAAAAGGATACAGTCCTTTGCGCCAGTCCCATAAGTATGGATGTGATCTTGCCATTGTGGCTGTGTGTGGCATTGTTTAATTAATTTTCTTCCTTGTTCATACAGAAACCTTCCATGTTCGATGTGAGTAGGGAGCTGGGATCCAGCGTGGCTCTGTACAGTAGAAAAGTCCTCATCCAGACCAAAGCCACAGACATTCTACCCAAGTGGTTGCGCTTCCTACGAGGTGAGCTGTTTTTGTATGACTCAGTTGTGTGCTTAGATAGAAAGATGTTGAATGTAGACCCAAGGAGGCAGAACACTAAAGAAATGGAGGAATTTGACTCGGTGCCAACCTCTTGCAATATCCTGCACAGCAGAGCTCAGACTGGTAGGAGCGTGCTGATAGGAGAGAGTGGATCAATCTGCTGGTTCTACTTCACTGTCCTGTCACAGGCCGGGGGTGGGACAAGACCTAGTTGTCAGGTCTTCATGCTGCTTCCTAGGGCTTTGTAAATCGCAGGAGAATGATCAGAAATACAGATAAATTAAGAGGTTAAAATTGTAAAGAAAAAAATTGCAAGCAGGCAGACTACTGTAGAAGAGACATGCCATGTCTCTTCTGCAAGGCAACAACTTGCTTGCCTGTTCAGTCTTCATTAAAATGTACTGTGCAGCTTAGGGTACATTCTTGGCACAGTGCCGGTGTGCCCCGGATACATAAACTCGTATGCATGTGTAGGGGTTTTGTGGTCCTGTGCCGGCTAGTCAAGACAGATGCCGCCCAGTGGAATCAGGGGAGAGGATGGCAAGGGAGCTCACGAACGTTGGATCATTGAAACAGTGGTGATGATTTGCAGCTTTAGTTGCACTTTATGAAAATTTGTTTTAAAATTAGTGATCTAAGGCCATGCCAGCACCTCATCATATGTTGTCCTTTCTTTATTGTTTGCAGGAGTTGTGGACAGTGAGGATATACCTCTAAATCTGAGCCGAGAGCTGTTGCAGGAGAGTGCTCTCATTAGGTAAGCTGAGGCATGCTGGTGTATACTGGATATGGTGTCCAGGGTGTTTCTCTTCTCATTGATTGGGAATACAGCTCTGTAAGAATATGTATGACTTGCAAAAAAAAGTTGATTCCTCCGCTGTTCTCAGTACCATCCCTTACAATGAATTGCTTTTCAAGTTTTACCTAGGAAGAAAACAGTGAGAGATATGTGAAGGTTTACGTTTGTAATTTTTTACCTTTTTAAAAAAAATGTTTTTGGCGGTATCGTTTCATTAATAATAGCTTCCTCTAGGGACCCTGTTTGTCTAACCATAGTCCCTGGATGTTCTATATCTTCCCTTCTCCTTCTGGACACAGCTGTATATAAACTTTTATTTATTATTTCTTTGCTACATATTCAAGATAATAGACAGTGATGCATTTACATTTTAGCAAGTGCATTTAATTTTTTTAATGTAATGCTTCTGTCAGAAAACTGCGTGAAGTGCTACAGAAACGGCTGATCAAATTCTTCCTCGACCAGTGTAAGAAGGACCCTGAAAAATACAACAAGTTTTTCGAGGATTATGGGCTGTTTATACGGGAAGGGATTGTTACCACCGCAGAACAGGATGTTAAGGTGAGGATTATAGTTCAGTTACACAGAATAACATTGTCACTGTAGAAAATGTTCCTTTTAGTGGTCAGCTGTGTATTCCATAATACAGTCAACAGTCCTTGCTTAAACACATCTCTCATACTTGAAATATGGAGGCTGTGATTATTAGCCTTTAAAAAATGCGCATTACTTGGCTGTCATGCACACCTCTGCCTACTTTGTGTCTCGGACTCAGAATAAGCATACAGAAGATGTATGACTCATCTCAGATTTTTCTAATACTTGTACTGGATCATATTGGGGCCATAGGTGCTGCGTAACAACCAGGTAACTAGCATTTGGCCGCTGATCACACATATACGCTGGAGATCAAAATTAGAGAACATTTTATGAACACTCGATTTTTTCAGAAATAATGTATCATCTTCATTGCTCAACATTTGACAGATTTTTTTTTTTTTTTTTTTGCGGCTATACCATGTGCTAGTAGAACAGTGTTTTTCGAAATAACCAAGGGACTTCAAAAGAAAAAACTTTATTTTGTAGAAAACGCAATGATCAAAATTAGAGAAGCAATGACTGTAGCATGGAGAATGATTACAACTAAAATTTCTGAAGGTTACAACAATTAGTAGGAAGTCGGGGGGGCCCTTGCTTGGAATGACTTCAGCAAATCTACTTTGCACAGTACATCACTAGTCTCTCACACTGCTCTGGTGTGATTTTGTTTCACTGTTCTTCCTGTCTCTTCCACAATTTGGTGACTTTAGTAGGTTTCTTGGCCATAACTTTGTCGCCAAGGATTTTTCAGAGGTTTTATATTGGGTTTCGATCAGGACTCTGGGCTGGCCATTTCATTATTTCAATGTTTTCAGATTCAAGGAACTCTTTTACTCCTGTTTAGATAATTTCATTAAGGACTAAGCAGTGACCTTGAATCTTAGGAGATTGTAGGTTGTTCTCTAATTTTGATTTCCAGTGTATATATACACACACATACCTGTGGGACCATGCAAGGTTACTTGTTGGATTTTTTTAAGATTCAATTTTATTTATATTTTTATTTATATATTTTTTGGACCTTTTTTTTGTGTAGTTATTAAATCTATCAATTAAAAAAACTCTAAATAAATATAGATAGATATAGAGAGAGAGAGAGAAAATATGTGTATATATATATATATATATATATATATATATATATGAAATATGTGTGTGTGTGTGTATATATACACACACAAAATCCTGGTTCAGCAGGGGGACCGGCCGAGATTCAAACCATGTATGGGCAGGCTGAATGTACCCAAGCTGATCAATCGATCACCTTGGCTACAACCAGCCTGTCGGATTTTGTTTGCGATTATTGCAAGCAGCTATAGTCACTAGCAATAATCACTGTGCGTTCTCCCTGCCAGGATGGCTCCTCTCGCCCCCATGCCAGGCAAACACAATAGCTTCATGGGAGGGATATTCACCCATGATCGTTGACCCACGGTTGCAGGAAAGAAAATCGCTCCATTTATGGCTGGCTTTAGCAATTAAGAGAATTTCTTTCCCGTGATACATGGTACAGTTTTGGGCATCTCCACCCAGAAACTTGAGGAAGTAGCGTTGCCTACAAATGCATCCTGTGACCAATTATGCAAGTTGCAAAGTTACTTCAGGAGCATGAAGGTTGTAGCTGGGCCCCGTGGACATTCACAAAGTTCTGGGCTCCGGCCTGCCTTGTTATCTAGCTCTGGTTACAACAACCTGAACAAAATAACTGCTGTAAGCAGTACCACCAATGGGTAGTCTCTACTATAATTCTATTTGTTCATAAAAATGTTTGTATTCCAATTTATTACAGGAGGATATTGGCAGGTTGCTGCGGTTTGAGTCCTCAGCTCTGCCCGCAGGCCAGCAGACAAGCCTAACTGACTACTGCAGCCGTATGCAAGCAGGAACCCGCAACATCTACTATCTGTGTTCTCCCAACCGCCACCTTGCTGAGCACAGTCCCTACTTTGAAGCCATGAAGAAGAAACAGACAGAGGTGAGGTCCCTGGAAGTTCTCACTGTTTTGTTTCCTATGCCTTCTTGGTCATTGCCCCTTTTACGCTCTTCATGACGTCTCTTCCAGGTTTTGTTCTGCTTTGAGCAGTTTGATGAACTAACTCTTCTGCATTTGAGAGAGTTTGATAAGAAAAAACTAATTTCAGTGGAGACAGACATTGTGGTGGATCACTATAAGGAGGAAAAGTTTGAGGACAGCACAGCAGGTATATCCCTATATGCCCAAGCAAGGGAACCTAAAGATTTGCCCAGTCCTAATTTAACCATTTATCTTTTTTTCTTTTCTTTTTTTTTTTTTTTTTTGTTCCTCAGCTTCTGACAAACTGTCTGAGAAAGAAACAGAAGATTTGATGGCTTGGATGAGGAATGGCTTGGGGATACGAGTGGCCAATATTAAGGTAAAGAAAAATTAAGTGAAGTATATTTATCAAACAACCTCTCCAGCTCTCACTTGCTGCTCTTCCTTCAGCGCATCTGCCATCCTCATACCCAGTCAGGATTTAAAGGAGTGACATATCACCTCCCTCATCATTTGACCGTGCTTAGGCCTGAAAGTTGGCTGCTAGGCCTGAACACTGCATTGTGGGAGGAGGTCACATGCTCCCTCATACATAGAAGCACTGGCTGTTCTGAAATGGCAGCCATAAAAGAAGAAAGTGGAGAGGTGAGAAAAAGTGGTGGTCAAGGTGACAGTCTCTTTAACCACGTCTCGACCGACATATGTATATACATTCTCATCGAGAAGTGGTTATACCAGGAGCCATGATCTTGGTATCGTGCTCCATCCAGCGTGGTAGCAGAGCATCACATCACATCAGCTGTGTTACTAAGTCACAGCAACACCAGTGAGATGAAGTGGAAAGAGCAAGGATCCACACACTGCCCAATGCTATGTTAACTGCTGGGACTGAGAATGACAAGCAGCCATCAGGAACAGAGAACACAAGCTGGAGCAGCTGCACTGGAAAGGCACAAACCAGCAGCACTGCAGCAGGGACAGCCAGAACACTCTGCGATGAGGGGGGGACAGACAATGAGTTTCCAGGCCAATATGCCCGTTGTCAAGCCGCTTCTATTCTCTAGCACTACAGTTTTAATTGTTTTTTTTTTTCTTTTAGAAAATATATAAAGTTTGGGGATTCTAAATAATTTTCTAGCAAAAAAATGCAGGTTTTTACATGTATGTGGGAAATGCCAGAAAGGGCCTGGTTTTGAGGTGGTTAAGCCATCCACATTAGTACAGAGAAGGAGCTTATCGTGTAATATCCCAATCATACAGATGCACACACGCACAGGGGCAAATTTGGGATGGAAGCTTGCTAACCCTGCAGTATATTTTTATGTTCTGTAAGAAAGTAGAGCACCCAAAGAAAAGCCCTCAGGCACCCGCAGAACATAAAAACGCAATGCACAGAGTGGGTGTTGGGCCCTGGACAAAAGCAATGTAAGTATGCAGTTACTAATTTATTCTGCTGTGCAGGTGTAGTAGAAAAGGTTAGTAAGAGACTTAGTAAAGACTTAGCCAGTCAATTCCATCCCTCTTTAAATCTAGCTGTGTTCCATCTTTGCAGGTTACCCCACGTCTTGACACCCATCCGGCTATGATTACTGTACTGGAGATGGGGGCTGCTCGACATTTCCTGCGCACTCAGCAACTAGCTAAAACGAACGAGGAGCGAGCACAGCTTTTGCAGCCTACACTGGAGATAAACCCTGGGTGAGCAATTACTTGTAGTAATAAACCATGAGGTTGATTTCTTCATGGCTTAGGTTTTTTTGGGCAGTGAAGCTACTCTGCTGTCATGTCATTTTTATGCACGTGTATGAATGGGACCATTATTATATTCGAGCAAGGTGCACTTTAAGTCTACGTTTCCACTAGTGCGACTTGTCATGCGATGTTGGACACATAAAGTCGCATGACAAGTCACAGCCCATTGATTTTAGTGGCACCAGTTCCATACTGTGCGACTTTGAAAATCAGCAACTTTGATCCAGAGAGTGTAAAGTTGGATCAAAGCTGCACTCTAAATTGCACGACTTTGGGGTTGCAATAGTGGAAACTTAGACTAAAAGCGTAAAACAAATCACCCAGCAATTAGTTTTGTCTGCCCAGTAAAAAGGTGTAAACAAAAACCCAGGAAAATTGCTCAGTAAGGGCTAATTTTGATGTCTGTTCAAGAGATGTCATGCTCATCCATATACAAAAGTACCAGGCATCTTCTTGAGTTCTCAATATTGAATAGAACAGTTGGGGGAGAAAAGAAATGTGATTATATGCTGGTATTATATGAGGACTTAAAGGGTTTGTTCACCTTTACCAAAAAATTGCCTATGAAGGTAAGGGGTGTCTAGACATATTTAACCCCTTGATCGCCCTAGATATTAACCCTTTTGTAGCCAGTGTCATTAGTACAGTGCATATTATTAGCACTGATCACTGTAATAATGGCACTGGTGATGTCAGTCAAAAATCTGTGGGACTGCTGGTTGCAGCGACCTAATACTTGTACATAGTTGTCTTTATTATATCCTCACAACCTGGAGTAACCAATTCCCACTCCTTATTAAAAGAAGTTCAGGATTCCCCAAAAAAATAAAATTATACTCGCCTCAGGGGATGGAGCATCGGTCCGAACACCGCTGATCACTCAGCTCTCAGTCTTCAGGCTGCAGAAAGCCAGTCAATCACAAGCTCTCTGCTCTGCTCTTCCAGCGCTCATTGGAATGCTGGGCTGTGAAGGGGGTGGGAGCAGCTGGTTCAGCCTCCCAGCGGGCTGTGAAGGGGGGGGGGGGGGCAGCAGCTGGTTCAGCCTCCCAGTTGCTTGCTTAGAGACTGGGCAAGCTGCCGGTCCATATGGTCGGGAACTTTTCAGAGCCTGGACCAGCTCTGTGACACCAGCCTTAGCCCGCTGTCAGCTGAAAATGTGCCACAGGAGCACAGGGCAAATTGCACTCCTGTGATCCATAGAAGTACAGACAAAATAGCTTTGGCTATACTTTTCCTTTTAAGCACAGGTCATAGTGTCTGCGGGTTGATACCCAGTGAACAGTCTCTAATTTTCTTTTTTTATACAGATGTGGCTGTTTCTCTATCAGATTGCAAAGTGTCACCACTTTTGTTACTGGTCTGTTATGTACCTTATTGAGAAATTGTCAAATAAAGGCAAAGTACAATAAAGACTTCTTTCTAATATAAAAAAAATGCACATGAAAAGCCAATACTAAGCACTGTGATATCTCTCTCCAACTATGTTAAAACTTTTATGTCAATGTTTTTCAGGCATCCTTTAATTAAGAAGTTAGGACAGCTGAAAGACACAGACATGGATCTGGCAAAATTACTTATGGAACAGGTAGGTAAACCAGTTGTAGGCAAGTGCTCTGCAACATTGGCTCCTGATCATTCATAGAGACTGGGAACTGTCTAACAGCTCACTCACTGTGCTGGGAGAGCACAGAAACCTCGGCTGCCCACAAATGCATATGTACAGCAGCAAAGAGAGTGGGCTTTACTGCCCACACGTTATATTATGGCAAGAGGTTAAATAAAGACACTTGTCATTTCACTCGCTCTTCATTATTTTTGGTATGTAATTGGGCTGGTATACACACTTACATATGTCGTGGCTGGAGAGTTTTTATCTCCTCTCCAATGTTCTCTTCAAAAATCTCCCTTATTAAAGCGGAAGTAAACCCATCCATGTGCCGGAAATGTAACGCTACCATTGGTTATGCTCTCAACCAAACTGTCAAGCCATCCAATGGCTGGTGTCTAAACTGATCACATGTGCAGCATCATGGCAGTTGTAGATTAAACAGAGGCAAAGATGGCAGCTTCCTTGGCTGAAAACGATAGGGGGGTTTACTTACACTTTAAGGATAGCCTTCTTTAGTGCTGTAACCTATAACAATCAGAATTTACTGAAGTCAGACCAGTGCAGGATGGATTCTGATTGGTTGCAACATGTTACTTTATAAACCATTGAATGCATTTTTTATGCATGATCTTTCTGCCAGCAAGGTCCTGCAACCATGTGCATGAACCCTAACAATCCTGTACCTCCAGCCATGCCATACTACTTTACTCTAGGAATCTGGTAAAAAGTAAAAACAATGCTGGGGTTAGTCAGGTAGGGCATGCATAAGGCTTCATGCATGTAGTGTGCATTTGCATATCAAGTTTGTGCACTTTCTGCAAGTAGTTGCGTACAGTTGCCTACACCCATTCATGTCTATTGGAGGCTGTATGCAGGACTAGGACATCCCTGGGCACCAAAATCCTCATGTGCATAAAGCCAACCATCATGAGCACTAGGCTGCTTTGTCCACTATATGTGTTTATAAGCCTGGAGGAAAAGTTGCTAGTATTTGGGGTTTTGTGACCATAATGAATGTGGACATGGCCTTCTTTTCATCCACAGAACTTCTTGTGTATGGCTGGTTTTAAGAAATGTTCATACATCTAGCTGTTTCTGTCTTGGGTTGAAACCAATTCTGCAAATCCAGCATGTATGAGACTAAAGCCAGCACTGATGGATCAAAATTCCTGCTGAACTGGCCAAATTTTGATCCATCTGTGGGCAGGCTGGTTGTACTGAAGTACTGTGTAGTTGAAGGAAAGAAAATTGCATAATCTATAGCCAGCCAAACTAATGGAGTTTAACTTCTGTTGTGGCCTGCCCTCTGGGTAAAATAAAGAAGAATCCAGCTGTGAAAATTATCTTCCCTGTTTATCTCTGCTTAGCAGCTACAGCTGTAATCTGATGCAAAGATCTCTTCCCTGCAATTCCATTCAATAATTAAAGGAGAAGTGCAGGATATCCCAAAATAAATATAAATACTCACCTACATGGCTGCAGCATTTGTCTGATGCTACAGCTGTCCTCTGCTGGATCTAAGACCGTAAACTGAGTGATCACATGACCTTTGATCGCTCAGTTGTCGCTCTTCACTTATCAGAGAGTGGTGACTGTCAGTCTCCGGCTGTCTGCTCTACCCCTCCAGCGCTCACTGGAGTGTCAGACTGTGTAGAGAGCTGGGGTGACTGGCTCAGGTTCTCAGCAGCACATTGAGAGGCTGAGCCAGGCTGCAGGACAGGCATCTGGGTGGCTGAATCTGGTACATAGGGGTGCAGAAATAAGTGCACTCCTGTGACCCAGATGAGAAATTTGGCCATGCTTTTCTTTTAAGTATCTATTTAGAGTGAACTGACCTTTTTAAAAAAAATCCTTACCTGCTTGAGAAGCTGCAGATGGAAGCAGACATTTATTGGAGTCTTGGGCCCCATTCTAATGTAAGTATTGAAGCTGAACTTGTTTGGTTTCTCTGTCAGTAGGCTCCATTCACTCAGCTATAATGCATGTGTTTTTCCATTATAATTGTTACTTTTAGTTCTTTAATAAAAGAAAAAAATGTAGCAGATAACGATTATTATAGCTTTGTAAATTGGTCTGCCATAATCATAAATTGTGCTGTGTTCTGTAAGATCTGAACCATCTTTATTACTTCCATACAGATCTACGAGAACGCAATGATTGCAGCCGGACTTAATGACGACCCCCGACCCATGGTGTTACGACTAAATGAGTTATTAACAAAAGCATTGGAGAAACACTGATCCCTCCTGTCCTTTCCATAATATCTCACTTCAGCCTCCAGTGACTGTTCCGTCATTCAGTCCACTAGATTTCTGACTGTTCATTTCAAGAAGCTGCTGTTATTTTTTTACAGCCGACATGTTTCCTATGGAAAGAGACTTTTAAAGACACACAAAGCTTATCGCAGAATGTCAGTCTGTGCATCTATGTAGTAAGAATAACTACTGTCTTGAGGAGAACTGTCTGTGATAAACAGTGTAGCTATGAGGTGTAATGTTTAAAGCGGAACTAAACTCGCAAATATGAGCCTGTCTTGTATGAAAGATGACCTTAACATGCATTTTAAAGCCACAGATTAAGTCATTAAATATATTACATTGTGGTTTTTTTTTTTTCCTAATTCAGGCAATGTAGCGCATGTGCAGTTTATGTTGCATTCTTAGTATCCTTCTAGTGCTAGAACGTGGACTACACAATGCATGCTTACATCACTGTTAGTCTCTGGTGAGCCTGATGTAGGCCTCATCTTCATGTTACTTTTTTTCCTTTAGGTTAATTCTTCAGCCTCTGAAAACGCACCTACATTTTCTGTGTAGTGGCAACGCTATAACCATAGGAAGCCTCTGAAGAGCATCCACTGATATGCGCTTCTGTTTTGTTTGCTATTTGCCATAGAGCGAACTCGTGATGTATTAGCACTATGGCAACTTGATCTAAAGTGAGACTTTTTTAATGGGCATTTACTAGTGACGGCAGCTGTGGGCAACTGCTACTATCCAGGAAGTAGAGAGCTACATTTTATACAAGATGGCAACCGCGTCAGCTGGCAGGGGGTTTTGGGGCCTGAAAGTGTTATGCATGGTAAGCAAACTTATCCTTTGTATTTGACAAGTCCTGTCTAGGCTTTGGGAATAAAACTGTAGAATTTTTAGTTTTCCTGCCTGTGGAAGGGAGAGTTTAGTTCTGCTTTAACCCTGTCACTATGCAGATAGGTGATTGGCTTAAAGGGTAACACCACTTTCGTGGGAAACAAAAATTGCAAATAAAAAAAAAAAATTACAATAGCTAAAGAAGTCTCATTGTAATTGAGTGCTATTAACCACTTCAGCCCCGGAAGAATTTACCCCCTTCCTGACCAAGAAATTTGATCGATCAATTATCTACTGGTTGTGCCACATCCTAAATTTCGAATTTAAAGCAAGAGAAATTCCCCTGGCGGACTTTAAAGGCACATTTAAGAAAATATTTAGAAAGGTATGTAAAGTAGGTAACAGTTTATTAATTACAAAAAATAATCAAGTAAGTCACATAATCACATAGTTAAAAACAAGGAATGCAGTTCCATAAATACAAAGATTAATGATACCAATACATTTGCACCCGACGCGTTTCGGAGTTACTTATGCCTCCTTCTTCAGGGGTGATTGTAGGGTTTGCAACAAGAATTTTCTATATGGGAAATAGTATGTATAACATAAACATGGTAAGTGCACAGTGAAAAGATCATAAGAACAAAATCTATAGTTGTATGAATCTGTATATATACACACATACATTTTTCTGTTTACACTTACATTGGTATCTATGGATGTAGATTATGCATTCCAAGACGAGTTTAAAAGAAACATAGAAGTATTGACGTACTGCCCATCGGACGCGTTCCCTGGTCGTAATGTGTAGAGCTTTAGTAAAGTATAACAGCAGTATTCACAAAGCCACTGTCGAGGTGGAGATAGGAAGGTATGGATATGTAAGATGGTTTTGTTCTTCCTTCCAATGGGAAGGAGGGCCCAATGTTAACGGGCGTATGGCAGTTTAGATCTGAGATCACACTGGGGCCAAATGTGTATCCTGTAAATCATGAAGATATATATATATATATAAGGATGTGCGTACATATGGATAGCCAAAGTAATACATGGAAAATCCAAAAAATGTGTCCTACCTGGTCCGCCTAAAATTATAAAGAACAGTAACTGATGGTGAGTGTGGATCAAGTGTGGTCCAAGTAGCTGGAAGGTCAACATGAAAATAAGAGGTAAATTAGAACCCTGATTTGTGAAAAACAGGGGGGGAAAAAGGAAAAGAGAAGGGGAGAGGGGGAGGGGGAAATGAGGGAGGGGGGGGAAGAAAAAGGGGGGGGCGGGGGAAGAAAAAGGGGGGGGCGGGGGAAGAAAGGAGGGGGGGGGGGGAAAGAGGAGGGGGGGAGATAGAAAGGAAGGAAGGGAAAGAAAAAAGAAGGAGAATAAGAAAGGGGGAAGAAAAAGAAACAGAAAGAGAGGATGGTAAGTAAAAAGACAGAAAAAAGAAAAAAGAAAAAATGTAGGGCATCCAAGTAGCATGAATGGCTAATAGTTTCAATGAAAGAGATTAGATCATTGGATGTATTATAAGAGAAAGGAGTAAACCCCAGAACATAGCAGATAGCGAATGAAGCAAGTGAAGCATGACGGACAACAAGCAGGATTTACAGCCAATAGTTGCAACATAAAAATCCATGTCAATAAATATGTGGTGGGTTACTAACCAAGTGTTACAGCACCTCACACCGAAAGCGTCCTGTCAGCAGCAGATGACGCCTGGTGTGGGCTAAAGCCGGATATATAAAGCCCTCCCCACCTATCAGCTGTTGATGGAAGAGCTACAACAGTTGATTGTGGTGAGGGAGGGGCGGAACCACTATGACTGGCCCCCCGGGTGGAGCGCGCGCCGCCAGGCACCCACAGCGCATGCGGACGCATACGTCGTGAGGCGTGGCCACGCCTACTGCACCCGCCGGCACGTCTAGCTTCCCCGGCGGACTGCGCATGTCAGTTGGGGTCGCAAGATGGAGGACAGATGATTCTGTACCTCACACAGCGCCACCATGAGTCCAAACTTTGCTCAGGCGGCTCTTTTCGTGCCGGGCGGATCACAGATCGTGGTATAGGACCAATAAGAGAAAAGCATATGTTATATGCAGCTAAATAGAGAATATAGTGCCGAATCTTGTTGCTATAGCAGGGAAACAGGGCCGATGGACAGTGCAATACAGGTTAGGAGGGCAATCTGATGGAGGAAAACATAACAAAGCAATAATCACATACAGATATTGAGAGTATAATTCGGGGGCATGTCATACAAATAAAGTGACATAAAATATATATGCATATCGTTTAGACATCAATAACCTCAAGTATCATACAGTATACAGGATAGAAAGCAACATTTCAATACATGACCTAGAGTGGCATAATATATAGTATAGGAGCTGTATGTCCCATAATGTAATCAGGGTTGCCCTTTTATGCGGGCCAAAGGGGAGGGGGGGGGGGGGGAAGGGGGGGTCCAGTATGCAGTGGTCAGGCTCGACTGCTGCATTAGATATTGGGTATGGAGTCTTTCCTTTCTTATTAGTGGGTGTGGATAGCAGATATATGGGGGGTACACAAAACGTATATGGGGCCATATGGCCAATAGTAGAGTCCCCTATGTTTGGTGGTAATAATAGATGGAGTAAGAGTAGTTGACTGGTCCATAATGCCACCCCAAGCATGTAGTTATCTATGGGGTGGTTATCCCTATTGCTCTCTACCACCAGATGAAAAGCCTTCGAGGAAGGGTTTAAACCAAATGGTTTCGTTTAGGCCTGGAGGTTCGGTGGCTCTTAGGTTATATATCCACCGAGACTCTAGTTGCAGCAATGTCTTGTTCCAGTCCCCTCCCCTTGACTCTGGATGTACCCGATCCAAGATAAGAAATTTGATTTTTGGGCATATGCCGTTATGTACTATTAAGGTGTGTCTCCCCAATGGGAGGTCCGGGTCACCAGTTTCCATGCTTGCTAAATGTCTGTATGCCCTCTTCCAAAATTCAGTCTTAGTTTTTCCTACATAAAAGCAAGTACATTCACAAAGGAGTAGGTAGATCACCCCAACAGTCCTGCAATTGGCAAAATGTTTGGGGCGGAATAGCTGTCCGTTTGGAAGGGTCGGGTTTCTGGTTGTAAGCATATATTTACAGTATCTACATTTGCCACACATGAATGTCCCCTTGTGTTTGCAGTGTGTCTTAGTATTCCCTGCCTTAAATTCACTAGCTGTGATTTTATCTCCCAGGGAGGTAGTTCTTTTGAATGTAAAGAGGGGTCTCTCTGGGACCAAGGGTCCTAAAGTTGGATCGCATTGTAACATATGCCAATACTTTGTCACAATATTCCTCACCTGCCTGTGTTGGTTGTTAAATTTGGTAATGATTCTAAGAGTACCAATATCATTCTTGTCAGATTTGTTGGTTTTTTGAGAGTATAGCAATTCCTCTCTAGGCTGCAAGAGGGCTTTTTTAAAGGAGCGTTTCAAAGATGCATGGGAGTACCCCCTTAGTAATAGCCTATCACGTAACTTATTCGCCTCTAGTTTGAAGGTGTTACTGTCTGAGCAGTTTCGTTTTGCTCTCAAGTACTGGCTATATGGGATAGAATTAAGGAGGGGTTTGGGGTGGAAACTGCTTGCATGCAATATGGCATTGCTTGCGGTTGATTTCCTGTACAGTTTGCTAGTAACACTGCCTTCCTCACCTCTGCAGACCTCTACATCAAGGAACGTGATGCATTGTTTGTCAAATGACATGGTGAAATTGAGGTTGAAGTCGTTACGGTTCATCCTCAATAGACACTCCCTAAGGAGGTCGATTGGTCCGTCCCAAACGATGAAGAGGTCGTCGATGTACCGGTACCAACACAATATGTGGTCCGTGTACATCGACAAGCTCTCATCGCCTAGGAACATGGCCTCCCACTCCCCCAGGTACAGGTTGGCATACGATGGGGCACAACATGTCCCCATCGCAACCCCCTGCACCTGGAGGTAGTGGGAGCCATTGAAGGTGAAAACATTGTGGCTGAGAATATGTTCCAAAAGTGAAGTAATGAATTCACTATATGTAGGGTCCAGGTCTTGTGCTGTGCGTAAAACGTGTTTTATGGCTGCTACGCCCTTCTCATGGGGGATAGAGCTATAGAGGGATTCAACGTCAATTGTGACAAACATGGCATGTTCAGGGATTTTTTGCTGGTCAATGATTTGTAGAAAGTGTACTGTATCCTTTACAAAAGAGGGGAGGGCATGAACAAATGGTTTGAGTACTTCATCTATCAGCCTGCTCGCATTTTCACTGATAGCCCCTCTACCGGAGATGATCGGTCTGCCGGGGGGATTTTTTATGTCTTTATGGACTTTGGGCAATGCATAGAATACTGGTGTACGTGGGAAGTCATTTCTGATAAACTGCCATAGGGATTTGGTGATAGTAGAGTTGGAGTATGCCGTATCTATCAGTATGTAGAAGTCCTTGTTATATTTTTTGACCAGACTCGCCGGTATAGGACGATACCACTCTCGGTTATCCAGTATTCTATTGCACATCTTGATGTAATCCTTATTGTCAAATACTACAATGTTCCCACCCTTATCTGCATTTTTAATCGTGATATTGTCATTTTTTGACAATGATTTGAGCGCTGCCTTCTCATTTTTAGTGAGGTTTTCAGGAAATTTGTTGTGGATTCTTATTTTATCTAATTCTTTGCCAACTAGCCTTAAGAAGGCTGCTGCGTTTGGATAGGTACTTGGCGCAGGGCAGAAATCAGACTTCTTTTTAAGTGTGGAGATGTTGACCTTCGGGGGTTCATTAGATCTTTCAATAGAGTCTAGTATTTGGAATTATTTTTTGTAATTAATAAACTGTTACCTACTTTACATACCTTTCTAAATATTTTCTTAAATGTGCCTTTAAAGTCCGCCAGGGGAATTTCCCTTCCTGACCAGAGCACTTTTTGCGATTCGGCACTGCGTCACTTTAACTGACAATTGCGCGGTCGTGCGACGTTGCTCCCAAACAAAATTGACGTCCTTTTTTTCCAACAAATAGAGCTTTCTTTTGGTGATATTTGATCACCTGTGCGGTTTTTATTTTTTGCGCTATAAACAACAAAAAAAGTGACAATTTTGAAAAAGAACGCATTATTTTTTACTTTTTGCTATAATAAATAGCCGCAAAAAATATTTAAAAATTTTTTTTTTCCTCACTTTAGGTCGATATGTATTCTTCAACATATTTTTGGTAAAAAAAAATCGCAATAAGCGCTTAATTGGTTTGCGCAAAAGTTATAGCGTCTACAAAATAGGGGATAGTTTTATGGCATTTTTGTTGATCATTTTTTTTTTAGTAGTTATGGCGGCGATCGGCTTTTTTTTTTTTTTTTTTTTATTTTTATCGTGACTGCGACATTATGGTGGACACATCGGACAATTTTGACACATTTTTGGGACCATTGGCATTAATACAGTGATCAATGCTAAAAAATTGTATTGATTACTGTAAAAATGTCACTGGCAGTGATGGGGTTAACCACTAGGTGGCGCTGTAGGGGTTAAGTGTGTCCTAGGGAGTGTTTCTAACTGTGGGGGGGAGGGGCTATGTGTGACACTACACTGATCACAGGGAGCAGAGATCAGTGACAGTGTCACTAGGCAGAACGGGGAGATGCTTGTTTGCATCGGCGTCTCCCCGTTCTTCCTCACCATTAGACGATTGCGGGTATCCCCGCGGACACCGGGTCCGCAGGACCCGCGGTCATGGAGCTCCCGGCTGGTGCGCGCCCGCAAGCCGCCTCTTAAAGGACAATGTACAGGTACGTTAATCTGCCTGTACGTACAGTATATCTGCGTGAGGCGGTCGGGAAGCGGTTGAATTTACCTTTCATTTTAAATCTGCAGTGCTGTCGTTTTCTGTAAAATGCAATATGGCAACATGGAGGCGTTCTGTATACAGATAGTGTACAGAACACCCCCCAGAAATATTTCCTGCTTGTGTGATTGGCTTACTGATTTTCCCAGAACTCTGCACTAAGGTAGAAGTGAAATTTCATGGATCCCCTGCAACAATTTTTTGTTGAGATACACCCAAAAGGAAATCACATCTAAAGGGATGCAATTTTTCTCATTAGAGTCCTGTGAGTACAGCTGCTGATTGATAATTATAAAACAACTCCCATACAGATTCACTTCACATGGACATAGACAAAAACAGCTATTACTTCGGAATAACAAAGGCAGGACTCTGCAACAAAGTTTGTTAAAAATCCTTGAAATGTACATCACCCAGAGGGGAATTTTTTTTTTTTTTCACAACAAAAGTGGAGTTACTCTTTACAGCAATCCTATCATTAGAGAGAGGGGCTACTATTGGAGACCTTTTTTAAAAATGCTAATTTCCTGGTAAAATATAGTGCTGACCAGTATACAGATCAGAAAAGTCAGACAAAGGTGTGAAGGAGAGTCCATGCCACTACCATGCAGGTACCATTTTCAGAAGGTAAAGTCAGCGATGACAACTGCCTAATTTCTCTAGTGACACATTTTCTTTAAATTGAACCATTGTCATAAATGTATCTGCTGTTACAATTCAGCATTAAACAGTTTGTACAAATTTCTTGCGTTGCGCATTACTTTATAAACAATGTTATATCCAGCAGCTAACAATTTCTGGCTTAGATTTTATGCTAGCACTGCTAACTTCCAGATTGTGGTACAGTATGACTACCATGCGATCAGTTCTTTTTCATGGTGGACACAGTTGGGGTTAGTTTGGCAGTGATTTTATATTTGAAGAATGGCTTTATAACTATCCTCTCCATCGAGTCCTTCTGCTGTTTTTTATCTTCCCATCTCTCACATTTCCTTTTTTCATTTTGTCATGCTTTTCCTTTCATACCAATTTTTTGTGCACAAATCAATAAAGGTGTTTCATCTTGGAGCACATATGGAAGGAATAGTGTCTTTATTCAACCTTACCAACTATGTAAAATATCCAAAATGTAAATTTCATGGAATACATAAAAAATAAATCCATATACCAGCCTTTTTCAACCAGGGTGCCTTCTGGGTTCTTCAGGGGTGCCTTGGCAAAATGCCTAAAGCCAAGCCAGCTAGTGGATCAAGCCTGCTGCAGCATTGCAACCTTGGGCACTGTGCAAACCTGCCACTGGCATTTAAACAACTGATAATGTCATTGGTTAATAATGAGGACATCAGGCGTGTACCTCCATATTTTCCCCTCCCCTTCCATGATGGAATGCTAGTTAGTACCAGTGTGCAAAGGAATACTGCTTGTAAGAATAAATCACCTCTAATGTTGGATGTCCTACATATGTGGATGATGCTACATTATGTAAAACTATTGTTTCATTTTTTACATTTTAGAATGGGGTGCTTTGATATTGTGCCAAATTTTAAAAGGTGCCTTGACTGAAAAAAGGTTAAGAAACACTGCCATATACAGTATTCAGACTGCCGCAGCCCAGCATAAGTCTTCCAGTCCTTCTTTTCCTTAGTAATAGACGGCGTCTTCTGGGGGGGGGGGCAGGGGGTTTAGCTTCCGATTTGATTGGAAGAGCAATAGCAACTCACATAAGATCACAGATTGGACCGTTTGTACTAGTTTATATAAATCAACCCTAGTGTTGCTATGAACCACATACAGTAAAACCTTGGTTTGAGAGTAACTTGGTTTGAGAGCGTTTTGCAAGACAAGCAAAATGTTTTAATAAATTTTGCCTTGATATACAAGCGATGTCTTGATATGAGTAGTGTCATGTCACAACTGAGTATAAAAAAGAAGAGAGGAGCCTCTAAGTGTAGCAATATGGTTACATTTAATGAAGTTACAACATTTAGCAACTTATTGCTATACTTAGAGGTGCCTCTCTTCTCTTTTATACCCTGTAAAAAAAATGCTTTGATATACAAGTGCTTTGGATTACAAGCATGTTTCTTTAACGAATTATGCTCGCAAACCAAGGTTTTACTGTATATTGAAGGCCTACCAAACAGACATAATAAACCGTATATACATGTAAGAAGTAGTAACTGCCTAATGCTCTGGACAGCCAGAGCTGTGAATGGTAGCATGACATGGCTACCACATAGTGTATTAAAGTAATTTGTAAAGGTCACATTTTTTTAAAAATAGCAAGAATGTTATAGTTGCCTGCTCTGTGCAGTGGTTTTGCACAGAGCGGCCCCAAACCGTGCAGTTCCCCTGCTGGCGATCTTGGCTCTTTCTCTTCTGTGTCTGCCCCCGTAGTAAGTGGCTTGCTATGGAGGCTGGTGTGCAGGCTTGGCCTCACCCCTGCTCCCTCCTGACATGATTTGACTGACAGCAGCAGCTCTTATCCAAGCTGGTAAGAGCACGGAGAGGGGAGAGAATAACTGAAGCAGAGTACAGTGCTGGATTGATATAGGACTCAGGTAAGTGTTAGGGAGGGGGCCTGGGGGGCACCGCTATTGTAAGGTTTTTAACCTTCATGCAGAAAATGCATTAAAGTGAAAAACTTTTAGCCTTTACAGCCACTTTAAGACTGGTGCATGATAAAGATATTTTGGATAATATTAGCAAAAATACTTGCTTTTTTACCCATACAAAGAGCTGCCATTATCGTCAGTAAACTCTCAGGTCTACTTGGGAATACATTTTATTATTTACCACTTTTTTCCATTAAAGAGATAGCTGCTGCTGGGGTCCTCACTAATGGAGATGGGTTTTGGGGTATGGGGGAGCTAGTGATCTCCCCTATGTGACAATGCTTGGGCCTTAGCTGCCAACCGTCAGACTTGAATGATGTAACATGGGAGGGGGGCATAATGTCTTCCTTCATTCTAAGTTCTGACACCAGAAATTAGACAGGTGGGAATGCTGAAGCAGGAAATGTGGCTGGGTATGGTATACATGCCTAGGGGTGGGACCTCTATAGACTCAAAGTCAAAGCATTTAAATGTTTAAAGAGAGCAAGTCAATATTACAATCAGACAATATCATTTTACATTAACTTAGGGAAAAAAATGAAACAAATTGAGCAGTAATCAATAGCATCCCAGCAAAAAAAGAAATCCCAGAGATATCTACACTGTATGCACATTTATAATTCAGATTTGCTGTGTTTGGATTTTTAATTTGGACTGGACATTTTAGTTATTCACAGTATTGGATGCATATACATACGTGTGGTTATAGGTCTTCATATCTGTGCTCGGGAAATTTTATTATTTTTTATATGAATGCATAATTTGTGTGAGAACTATCACTGAGGGGATGTGTTTAACACAGGTCTCAGCCTTATCCATTCTCTTTCAAAGACCTCTGGCTTCACCTTCCTTTGTAAGAACCTTTCTTCAAGGTACAGTGCATCTGGAAATTTTTCCACATTTAGTTGTGGTACAGCCTTATTCCAAAATGGATTATATTCATTATCTTCCTCGAAATTCTACAAACACCCCACAATGACAACGTGAAAGAAGTTTATATGAAAGCTTTGCAAATTAATTAAAAAAAAAATAAAAAATGAAAAAATCCCATGTACATAAGTATTCACAGCCTTTGCTTAATACTTTGTTGAAGCACCTTTGGCACCAATTACAGCCTCAAGTCTTTTTTTAATATGATGCTACAAGCTTTGCACACCTATTTTTGGGTTTTTCTCCCACTCTTCTTTGCAGGACCTCTCAAGCTACATCAGGATTGATGGATTCCGTCTGGTCACTCTACTATACAGGACTGATTGGTGGAGTGCTGAGTGTTTTTCTTCTGGAAGGTTCTCCTCTCTCCACAGAGAAACGCTGGAGCTCTGTCAGAGTGACCATCGGGTTCTTGGTCACCTCCCTGACCAAGGCCCTTCTCCCCCGATCACTCAGTTTGGCCAGGCAGCCAGCTCTAGGAAGAGTCCTGGTGCTTTGAAACTTCTTCTATTTAGGGATAATGGATGCCACTGTGCTCATTTGGATCTTCAATGCTGCAGAAATTTTTCCCAAGGGGTCTTTCAGGACATCACCTGAGAGATAGTGACTCCTCCCACTGGACCATAGGAAACACCTTCTTCCTCCAGAACTTTAAAGGGATGCACCTCCCTACCATACTGGCCCGGAGGGAACATCTTTGGGAGGGGAGTCAAGATCTCTTGGGTGCTCCTGAGAGACGGGTTTCCTTCTCTTTTTTTTCCTCCGCTAGATACCCGCTGTCCTCCCGTCCTACCCAGGCATCTGCAGCGGTAGTAATCAGGCTCCTCTTTCCCTCCTGGAAGTGACAGAGCGGGTCTCCGGGTCGGCGAAAACGTAATTTCCAGCGTGGACGCAGGGCGGAGGAGGGAGGACAGGAGTTGGCGCCTATTTCTGCTTCCGGTCTGGTGCAGAGGCAATATGGGGTTCCGGAAGCGGCGTGTGAAGCCACGAGTGGAAAGCTGCATACCTGTTATGGAAGAGTCGGTGTCTGCAGCAGTGGGGGCAGGCACCAGCAAGGCTAAGGTAGGAGGCAGCGGTTAAAGTCTGTCTTTTTCTCTTACCTGTGGTTTTGGTCTCTCTCCCTTTCTTACCCCCTAGTGGCAAGGGGCCTGTCTGGGCACTAGAGGCTGACTGGTTTCTTCTTAGTGCACCTGTGTGGTGGTCCTTTTTAAAGCAGAGACTGGGTCTCACTAAAAGGTCCCCTGATTTTTTCCCCTTTTGTCTTTTCAGGCTAAAAGCTCTGACCCAAAAAAGAGATGTCCTTCTTGCAAGGCCAAAATGGGAGAGAATTGGAAAAAAGCCCTGTGCAGTGCTTGCATCACTTCTTAACTCAAGGAGCAATCGGCTTCTGTTTGTGATGACCTGGTTGCCTCTGTAAAGAAGGAACTATATGCCACGATTCAAACTTTCGTGACTCTTTAGTTAACCCAGCTGCTAGTCAGCCATCCACTTCAGCGTCTTCCCAGGGTTCCCTTTCTATCCCGGTAGTGGAAGCTCTACCTGAAGACCCTTCAAACAGGGAAGAGCAGTCCCCTGCTCCTTCCGTTAAAGACTCGGAAGAGGAGGCTGAGGTGGTCCCCTCCAAATTTAAGCTATCCCTAGAAGAGGTAGATTGGCTCCTTAAAGCTATTCATGTTACGCTTGGCTTAAGTGAAGAAAAGAAGGAATTATCTCTTCATGACCGCATGTATGCAGGGTTAAACGAGCCTAAGGGGCGAACATTCCCGGTCCAGTCGGTCATTTCTGACGCCATTAAAAAAGAAAGGCAGGATCCAGAGAGAAAACCCTTTTTTTCCAAAGCCCACAAAAGGCGTTATCTTTTTGAGGAGGACCCTTCTGCGGTGTGCAACAAGGTGCCCAGGTTGGCTGCTGCCTTCTCCCAGGTCTCAAGATCCACAGACCTGTCTTTTGAAGACATGGGGTTTCTGAAGGAGCCAATGGACATAGCGTGGATCTTTTGCTCAAGAGATCGTGGCAATCAGTCATGAGCAATTTAAAGCCAGCAGTGGCCACAACATGTGTAGCCAGGAATCTGGAATACTGGGTGAACCAACTAAGATCGCGTATAATGGCAGGTTCCCCTAAGCAGGAGATTTTAGATTCTTTTCCTACCCTGATCTCTGCAGTTGCTTATATTGCAGATGCCTTGGCTGAAGCAATTAAAATGTCAGCTAGATCAGCAGCTCTGACAAATGCTGCAAGACGAGCTTTATGGCTAAAGACCTGGCCAGGTGACACAGCGTCAAAAAGCAAGCTTTTTAGAATTCCCTTTTCGGGTAACCTGCTTTTTGGCCCTGATCTAGATAGTATCTTAGACAGAACTGCTGATTAAAAAGAGGTCCTTCCCGGTCAAAAAGAAAAAGCAGGTCCCAAAACATCTTTTTCGACTTCAAAAAGCTCAGGAGCAAGACAGCAAGTTTCGGGAGAGAAGGAAAAATTGGTCCGCACAAAATGCGAAAGGTAAAGGCGGAATTCTCTTCCGTCCTCCTACACAGGCTGAGAAATCACAATGACTCGTCCCTACGGGTGGGCGGAAGGTTACAAAAGTTTCTTCCGCAGTGGTCAGGGATAACTTCAAATCAGTTTATTCTGACTACTCTCTCGCAGGGCTGCACTCGCGAGTTTACCAAAAGCCCCCCAAAAAGGTTTCTGATAACAAATACCCTACGAGATCCAGTAAGGGCCCTGGCCATGAAGTCCTCTCTAGAGGAACTGATGCAGCAGGGTGTAGAAATCCAAGTGCCACTAAAAGAACGGCAGGGAGGGGTTCTATTCTCATATCTTCCTGGTAAAAAAAACCAACAGGAAGATTTCGATTGATTCTCAATCTAAAACCTCTAAACGAATCCATCAAATACAGAAAGTTCAAGATGGACTCAATTTTCTCAGTCAGAAATTTACTGACACCAAGGTTGCTTCATGGCGTCAATAGATTTAAAGGATTCATACCTGAATATTCCAATCTCACCCCAGTCCCAGAGGTTTCTCAGGTTGGCGGTAAGGATGGAAGGCATGATTCATCATCTACAATTCAGGGCCTTACCCTTCGGTTTATCATCCTCACCCCGAATTTTCACCAAGGTGATGGCAGAAGCCTTTGCTCCACTTCGTCTTCATGGAATCGCAGTAATTCCTTATTTAGACAATCTATTTTTCACTCCTCCCAAGAGAGGAATTGCAGAGCAATTTAGGCAGAGCACGCAACCATTTGGAGTCTCTGGGGTGGATTTTAAACTTCCAAAAATCTTTCCTAGACCCATCTCATGAGATTCGGTTTCTAGGTTATCTAATCAATTCTGTGGATCAAAAGATCTTTCTTCCCTTAGAGAAGAAGGACAAGATTCACGATACAGTGTCGTTACTACAGACCAACCAGAAGCTCACGGTAAGACAGGTTACGTCAGCTTTGGGTGTTCTGACTTCATCAATGCCGGCCATTCAGTGGGCAAGGCTACACTTCAGGTGTCTGCAGGCCTTTCTCCTGAGATCATGGGATCACAAATTGGAACAGAGGTAAAAATTCCAACTCAGGTGAAGAAATCACTATGGTGGTGGAAGAGGCAGGATATGCTATCGAAGGGTTTAGTCTGGGCTTTTCCGGTCGAGAAAAGACTGACAGCCGATGCCAGTTCCTGGGGTTGGGTGGACCACCTAGGAAAGCGTTTCATTCAGGGAAGCTGGTCCAAGAAGGAGGCAACAAGGTCCTCAAACTGGAGAGAGCTTGAGGTGATCGCCTTATCTCTAAAGGCATTTGCTCAGGATCTTCGCTCTCAGCATGTTCAGATACTGACAACGGACAATGCCACAGGAGTGGATTATATAAACAGGCAGTGAGGTACAAGGAGCAGGTTACTGCAAGTACTAGCCATGGAAATTCTTCGGTGGGCAGAGGGACACTTGCTGTCTCTATCAGCAGTCCACCTAAAAGGGACCCTGAACAGGGTAGCGGATTTCCTGAGCAGGAACCCCATTCAAGAAGCAGAATGGTCACTGAACCCAGAGGTTTTCACTATGATTGCTGAAAAATGGGAGTAGCCAGAGGTGGACCTGTTTGCCTCAAATGAGAATGCTCAGGTTCCTCAATCCTTTTCTCTAAACAATCACGACGGGTCACTAGGGACAGATGCTTTGGCGTATCCATGGAAATTCCATCTTTGCTACGCCTTCCCCCCATTCTAGTTAATTCCGTTAATATTAAGGAAAATTCAGAAGGAGATGGTACCAGTCATCCTAATCATGTTCTTTTGGCCAAGAAGGGCCTGGTTTTCAACCGTTCTGAGAATGGCAGTCAGACCTTGTTGGCATCTGCCCCTCAGGCACGATCTTCTGTTACAAGGCCTGGTAAATCATCCACTCTGGCGCTCACAGCGTGGTATCTGAGGAGCAGCTCCTAAGAAGCAAGGGCTTTTCCAACCGGTTGATTACAACACTAATGTCAAGTAGGAAAAGAGTGATCAGGGACATTTATTCTAAGCTTTGGAAGGTTTACAATACATGGTGTAATTTGTCTGCCCAGGACCCAGAGAATCTTGTTTCCATTCTAGAATCTTAACAAAATGGAGCTGACAAGGGGCTAGCGGTTAGTACCCTGAAGGTGCAGGTTGCTGCGCTAGGAGTGTTCTTAGAAAAATCTGTGGCTTCGAATCCGCTGATAATCAGATTTTTTAAGGCTCTTACGAGATCTAGACCAGCACCACTTAGGGCTTTACCTAAATAGGATCTATCATTAGTCCTGCAATCTCTAACAAAGAGTCCCTTTGAGCCTTTGGAAGAAGCGCCTCTCAGATATTTCACTTTTAAAACCCTGTTTCCGATTGCCATTGTCTCTGCACACAGGATCGGTGAGCTAAGCGATCTATCAATAAAGGAACCTTATTTGTTTATTTTTCCAGATAGTTATACTTAGGACAGACACAAAATTCTTACCAAAGGTAGCTTCAGTGCAGAATCGTGCTCAAGACATTGTACTTCCAACCTTCTGCCCTAATCCAGCAGGGGAGAAGGAGACTTTTTTCCACATGTTGGATGTCAAGAGGACTTTGTTGTGTTACTTGGAAAGGACAAAGCTCTTCAGATTCACTATTTGACGTTCAGATTCACTATTTGTGCTATTTTCGGGCAACAGAAAAGGTTTCCAAGCTTCTAAAGTTTCTTTAGCAAGATGGCTGAAATTATCCATTTCAGAGGCTTATTCGCATGCAGGTCTGTCTCCACCAGCAGGAATTTTTGCACACTCAACCAGAGCACTGGCGGCCACTTGGGCAGAGAGAGCTGGTGCCACCCCTGAACAAATTTGCAAGGCGGCAACATGGTCAAGTTTTCACACATTCGTGAAACATTACAGGCTGGATCTCACATCTGCCAGCAATCAGGCGTTTGGCAGAAAGGTCCTGCAAGCTGTTGTCCCACCCTAAGGGAGTAAGTCTCTGTTATCCTCTCAGGTGCTGTCCTGAAAGATGCCTTGGGAAAAAACAAGTTAGACTTACCGGTAACTTGTTTTCCAGAAGTCTTTCAGGACAGCAACATCCCACCCTATTGTGTTTTAATATACTATGCTGTGACTAACGTATGTGTTTGTGTTCCAGCTGGGGCAGGAGGTTCTCTTCTACAACTGAGGTATGGTAGGGAGGTGCCTCCCTTAAAAGTTCTGGAGGAAGAAGGTGTTTCCTATGGTCTGGTGGGAGGAGTCACTATCAGGTGCTGTCCTGAAAGACTTCCGGAAAACAAGTTACCGATAAGTCTAACTTGGTTTTTCTGTACCCTTCCCCAGATCTTTGCTTCGATACAATCCTGTCTCGGAAAGGTCTACAGACAATTCCTTTGAGTTCATGGCTTGGTTTGTGCTCTGACATGCACTGTTAAAGTCGTTGTAAACCCTTGTTCACAACTTTATGTTACAGGTAAGCCTATATTAAGCCTTACCTGTAGCTAGCAAGGATATCTCCTAAACCTGCACGGTTTAGGAGATATCCCTGTATTTGCATGTGCCAACGTCATGCGGCACATGTGCACTTAAGACAACTGAAGCAATGGCGCTATATGTCGTTGCTTCAGTTGTACTGTGCCGTTTCCGCGTGCATGCGCGAAGTGACGTCATCACGGCTCCGGCTAATCACAGCACCGGAGCCGCAATACTCCGGGACAACATGTCGGAGGGGGAGACATGGACCGATGCGGGGGCTTCAATCTGAGATAAGTAATACATAATTAGCTAGTATGCAATGCATACTAGCTAATTATGCCTTTGTCTTGCAGGGTTTTTTGTTTTTTCATTTTTCATTTTTTTGCTGAGGGCTTACTTCCTCTTTAATTTACCACAGGTAAACTTCCAATGAAGTTGTTGAAACATCTCAAGGATTATGTGTGGAAACAAGATGCACCTGAGCTCAATTTTGAGTGCCATGGCTGTGAATACTTGTGTACATGTGATTTTTTTTTTTTTCATATTTTATTTTTAATAAATGTACAATGATTTCAAACAAATTTCTTTCACATTGTCATTATGGGGTATTGTTTGTAGAATTTTGAGGAAAATAATGAATTTAATCCATTTTGGAATAAGGCTGTAACATAACAAAATGTGGAAAAAGAGAAGCGCTGTGAATACTTTTTGGATGCACTGTATGTCATGTATTACGCCCCCTTGCCGCACCCTGTTCTTGGTATCTCAACTTGGTTCTCTCTGCCCTGCAGTAATCACCCTTTGAACCTATCAGGGCTATCCCCTTCCAAAATCTCAAATGCAAATGTAACAGAATCTCTGACCTCTTCCAGTCTAAGGACCTTTGAGGCCACAGACCGCTGACATCCTTTAATATGTAGTGGGTTGTGAAGCATAGTGAGTGCAAGGGTGGTAAAAGTCATTGGGCGCCAGGCACTTCTTGGATACAAAAGAGTTTTTATTTCTTTTAACAGTCCTTTTATATTTTGCAAGGGAAAGAGGGTTGGGGCCAGGACACCCTTAAGTAGTTGCAATTTCAATAGGCAGACTCCGAGGCTTCAATAGGAGGACAGCCGTACAGGGAAAGGCCTCAGCAAGGTGCCACCTCTGTACATACAGGTTTGCTGTCCCCTATGGCTACAGTACTTAACAGTTCCTAATTCAAGCAAAACAGTTCTCTCAGCTTTACTACAACTTCTACTTGTAGTTCTTCAGCCCCTTGAGCTCCTGGTCTCTCACCATACCCTCTGATTCACTAACTCTGAATCCGTGAGCTCCTCTAGGCTTTTGCGGTGGTATCTCCCTTAAGCATCACCCACGCTTTCCTGCTGGGGTCCCTAGCTCGGCACTTCGGATACCTTTCAAGCTTCACCCCCGCTGACCGGCTCGGTCCCTGGCTTCACACACAAGGCTGCTCTGCAAGAGTCACCACTGCTGGTTGGGTCCCTGACTTGATCACCACCTGAAGTTTCCTGATTCTCCACCGGGCCGGGCCGTGTTCAGTGAGAATATTGCTCCGGTACTTGTTTCAGTTACTCACTGTGGTGCCTGGTAAAGGTGGATAGTCCCTTAGTGGCAACAGCTTCCCTTCTACCTCCGACCATGACAGGTTTTCCGGCCGGCAGAACCGTCACTTTTGGTTGGGCTGCAGGCCGCAGTCCCAACCCTGCGTTGCCCTCTTACTTCTGGATAGGCCCTCACACAGCCTGGCAGCCAGATGCCCCCTGCCCAGGATAGGCCCAATCTCAGGCCTAGCAGCCCAGGACAGACGGCACAGAACACAGATCACCTGACTAGACCCGAATATATAGGCTCTCCCAGCAGGCCAAGGGATTCAAGAATATCCCTGCCCATTGACTAAGATACCCCATATACCCATAACCTGACCTTGAGTTGTCCTTCTCATATCTAGTACCACCAAGCGCTCGGCCACCTAGTGGTAGAAGAGAAAAGTACAACAAGGCCAAACTTGGGGAGAAATCAATGGATCTCTAACAATTTAACTATGGTAGCTACCCCTGACATGGAATTTGGTGAGGAGCTCCCTGTCTAAACCCCAGGGCGCTACACAAAGTAGCCTTTTTGGTCGCTAAAACATCTGCCAGGTGTTTTCTGAACTGGTGACCCGTTCCTGTAAAGAGCTTTTTCTCATATTTCACAATGACCTTCTCCCAAAAGTGGTTTCTGCATTCTATCTCAATTGTCTTCCCATCCTTATGCCCTGTTTCTAAGCATCCAAAGGAGATCTCTCTACATTGCCTGGATGTAGTCAGAGCTATTAATGTATACCTTAAAGCTATTGTTCCAATCAGGCAGATGGATACAAAATCTGATTGCAAGAGCTTACATTCTGAATTTTCTTCTGATTCAGCTTTTGGCCGCAAAGTCAGGGTCTGCTGACCTTTGTTGTTGGGCATGTTGCCACAGTTCTGCCTCAGTGTTGCCCACCCTTCCTCTTCATCCCTTGGGGATGTTTCAGGTTGCATGAACAACCTAGCCTGTGTTCTTTACTGTACACTTAAGATAAGGGGAATTTAGATTTACCTGTAGATTCCATATCTTGGAGTACAGTACAGGACACAGGCCACCATCACTTCCATTCTTTGGTTTACTCTCCATTGCTTGTTACAATACCAAGAACTCACAAAATGGTGTAGGGTTTTTGAAGAGGTGCCCTGGGAGCGTGTCCTCCAAAGCTTTGCCAGTGTCCAATCACCTGAAGGTACACACCTATGACCCATGGTGTATGAGTAAGTTGCCTGTGTCCTGCACTGTAATCCATTATATAAAATTCAAAATCCTCCCCATCGGGGGTTTCATGTAATGGTCGTGCATTACGGCTAGATTTTTTCCAAACAATTCCATAGAGGCTACGATTGTGTTGCAGCACAATAATTCAAGGTTTGTGTAAGAAGTGTGCTCCACCTGGTGGCAGATATAGTTACGGCACCCTTTTAAAATCACATTTTACTGGAATTTGTGAAAGTGATGTTAGCTGGTAGTGGTTCCAGAAAGGTTTGTTGGATGCTCATTTGTAAGGTAATGAATATGCTTTTTTTTTTTTTTTAGCCCAAATAAGGGCAGGTGTAGACTACAACTTAAAGAGAATCCGTCCTGAAGGGGAAAAGTGATATGTCCTGTTTTAAGACCCCCCAACCCACCAGATGACCTTCTACTAAAGGATTCCTTAGCTACGATCCTGTTTTTCAACATTCAATGGACAATCCATTTCCTTCAAACCTTCTGATGGGTGATCAACCACCAGAAGTCTGCCTACCAGCCATCGCTCCATCTGGAGAATTTAGGGCTGATCTTGGTCATGACCCAGGCAAAAATGTTCCCTAGGAAAATATCAGGAATAGTCAACCAGGCATCCCACAACTCACTTCTGCATGTGGGTTCAGGACCTTATGGTAGTCTCCTTTGAGGCAGTTCCCTTTGCTCAGTAGAGAAAAACTCTCAAATCTCAACATTGTCATAATATGGGACAAGCAGTTTCCTTCTCTGGATCGCTTGCTACTGCTGTCCAGCCAGGCAAAAATCTTCCTGCTTTGGTGGATTTTCAAATCAGCCTTAGAATCTGGGAAATCTGTTTCCTTCCCCTGGAAGGTGGTATTGACATACACAAGCCTGTTGGTATAGAGCAGGATCTACAATTCCATAACTTTCCAGAGAACCTGGTCTCCACAGGAGTTATTGCTCCCCATCAACATTCTGTAACAGAGAGCCATAAGATTGACTCCTATGTTTGATGCAACCACTAACGTCTTTACCTGATTTACTCAGTTTTGCTGCCCTATCTGTAAATCTTACTAAATCCTTAGCCATGCCTGTCAAATTACCTAAATTCCAGATTGCCACTTTGAGGTCCTCCTTCCCATTTGCACGGTCCATGGAATCATACCTGAGAATCACACTCTGACCCGCTATTTGCATTCTTTACTTTCTAAAACTTATCTTCCACTTATCTCTAAAATTTGAGGTATGCTCAAGTTGTGGAGCTCTTATATTTCATTCCTAGGTTCACAGCTATAAAATGACAACCCTTCCAAACTTGCTCTACCCCTTTAGGGCCCTCCCTATCAGACCTACCAAATCTTTTTTGGACTCCAATCAGATATTAATAGATATATATATGATCTAATTCACTCCCCTGTTTTTGTAAGAATGTTTTTTTTTTTTCTTACCATTTACAATGCAAGGATGGCTTGGATCGCCCTTCCCAATATCTGGTTCTACTATTTACCTTCTCGCTTAACCCAACTGGCCCAGTGGAACATACATCAATCCAAGTTTCCCTGGGTTAGATTTGAAAATGAATCCATCTTCCTTTATTTTCTCCTCACTTTTACTCCACCCACTGACACAGGTTTCTCCCCCTACCTTATACGAAAAAAATCTGTGAAGATACCCCGAGGGGGGGGGTCTTATTTATAACTATATGGCAGGTGCTGATTCCAAGACCTGACACCCATTTTACTACAGGAGAAGACTGATTGCATTACTAACCTTTGTAAAAGTGCAATATCTCCTAATATCAGTGAAACTCCAATGAAATTATTTAGTAAATATATGGATTGCAATGCGCTACCAAAAATAGAAAAAGTTCACGTGCATAACAATAAACAGAGATGTTTAAAAAATACATCAGATTCATAAAAATTCACAAAATTCATACAAATTATTTATAGGTGTGTGGATATAGCAGCCCAGATAATCCCATATATAAGCATACTCTTCACCGTTTGTGAACACCAACATTGAGAAAACTGCTTACCAGATTCTCAGGCCTTAAACTAAAGGAGACCTGACCACGCTTTTAGGAAAAAAACTCAAAATGGATGGATGGTGATGTCCTAGCATATCGGACAGTACACACTGTTCATCTCACCGACAATGGCACTCAACCATAAACCAAGCCGATCAGAAAGTTATATCAATGCATAACATGCAAGAAGAAGAACGACTCTCATGGTGCAGAGTTCTTCTTCTTGCATGTACCAGTACCACTTTAACCACTTCCGCCCCGGAAGGATTTACCCACTACCTGACCAGGCCATTTTTTACGATACGGCACTGCGTCGCTTTAACTGACAATTGCGCGGCAGTTCGACGCTGTACCTAAACAAAATTGACGTCCTTTTTTTCCCCCAAAAATAGAGCTTTCTTTTGGTGTTATTTGATCACCTCTGTAGTTTTTATTATATATATATATATATATATATATATATATATATATATATATATATATATACTGTATTTATTGGCGTAACAGTATAACACTCACTTTCTCACCATGAAAATCTGGTGCAAATAGCGTGTGCGTGTTATACGCAATACTTCAATTTTATCTGCCTCGGAGGGGACAGGGAGAAGGGCGGGGCGAGCGTTGTCAGATTACATACAGTGAGAATCTCCTGTTTACTTGGCGACCGCTTGGGCCGCCATTGGACCACTGTTCTGTCTATCATAGGAGATTCTCACTGTATGTAATCTGTCGGAGCTCGTCCTGCCCCCCTCCCTGTCCCCTCTAGGCTGCAGATGGGCATCGATCAGGTTGCACTGATGGCAATGGTGAGGCTGCTGCATTGATGGCAATGGTGAGGCTGCTGTATTAACCACTTCCCGACCGGTGCACGCCGATGTACGGCAGCAGAATGGCACGGCTGGGCAAATGGACTTACAGGTACGTCCATTTGAATTCCCCACCGTGCCATTGCGTGCGCGCTGGCCGGGAGCTCTGTGAGTCAGGTCGTGGGTCCCGCGGACTCGATCGCCGCCGGTATACCCGCGATCGCCTCACGGAGAGGACAAACGGGGAGATGCTGATGTAAACTGCATCTCCCCGTTCTGCCTAGTGACAAGTGTCACTGATCACAGCTCCCTGTCATCGGGAGCAGTTATCAGCGTAGTGACCCACACAGCCCATCCCCCCTACAGTTAGAATCACTTCCCTAGGACATACTTAACCCCTCCCCGCTGCCTAGTGGTTAACCCCTTCATTGCCAGTGTCATTTACACAGTAATCAGTGCATTTTTAATCGCACTGATCGCTGTATAAATGACAATGGTCCCAAAAATGTGTCAAAAATGTCCGACATGTCCACCATAACGTTGCAGTCACAATAAAAATCGCTGATTGCCGCCATTACTAGTATTAAAAAAATATTAATAAAAATGCCAGAAAACTATCCCCTATTTTGTAAACGCTATAACTTTTGCGCAAGCAGCAGAGCCAGCAGCAGAAAAAAAGGCACGCTTGTCCTTTTTTTCTGCTGCTGGCCGTGTTATTGAGCCAGAACATGCAGAAGAGTTGGTGGAGTGGATAATGAAGCCGTCCTCATCCTCTGTCACCCAGGCTCAGAGTAGTTTGCCTTCCAATGCAGCTGCCAAAGCGGCCTATTCCACCGGCTCCTTGTCCACAGTCACTCCTTCCGTAGCCCCACCATCATGCACGGAGGAATCCCTAGAATTATTCGACCACAGTGTCGGGTAAATGCTGCTGGAAGATGCACAGCGATTTGAAGGCTCCGATGTTGGTTTCCAGGTTGAGGAAGGGAGTAACGTGAGCCTAGAGAGAGGGGGTGCCACAGAAGAAACTGGCAGTCATGTTCCCCCAGCTGCAGCATACTGTCAAGTTTGCTCCAGTGAAGAGGAGGGAGGGGATGATGAGGTCACTGACTGTACTTGGGTGCCTGAGAGGAGACACGTGTGCAGCAGATCACACCGTTGCTGTTTGGAACCTATATCTGAAGCGGATCAAGCGTGGCCAGAACAGCAGCCACTGGGGCACCACATGCTTGACCAGACATATGGCGATCTGCCATGCAGTCCATTGGCAACAGCACTTAAAAGACCCATATCAAAGAAAAAGACTTCTCCTTACTCCTCATCTGGGATCTCCAACCCTACTATACCTCCAGTCCTCCCAAAAACCTGCACTGAGAGGAATGAAGGTCTAGCAGTAGGTGTCCCAAGTACTTGCAGCCAATCTGTTAGCAGTACACCACCAATTGATTTTACCAGGCAAATTTGTGACTGTTTGTGACCTGTTGTGGAAAGGGGTGGGCGGCGCCGCAGCTCAATTTTTATTGTAGCCACTCGGCCAGCTCCACCTCTATCTTGATTACCTCGGCCTGTTTCTGATAATGTACGGTAATGGCGGCGGAAACTCTGTTGCAGGCACACCGGATGTAAGGAGGGGCTCCGCTGGGGACACCTGATGTATGGAGGGGCTCCGCTGGGGACACCAGATGTAAGGATGGGCCCTGCTGGGGACACCAGATGTAAGGCGGGGCTCCACTGGGGACACTTGATGTATGGAGGAGCTCTGCTGGGGACACCAAATGTAAGGAGGGGCTTCGCTGGGGACACCTGATGTATGGAGGGGCTCCGCTGGGGACACCTGATGTAAGGAGGGGCTCCCCTGGGACATCTGATGTAAGGAGGGGCTTCACTGGGGACACCAGATGTAAGGAGGGGCTCCGCAGGGGACACCAGATGTAAGGAGGGGCTCCGCTGGGGACAGCAGATTAAAGAGGGGCCCTGCTGGGGACACCAGATGTAAGGCGGGGCTCCGCTGGGGACAGCTGATTTATGGAGGAGCTCTGCTGGGAACACCAAATGTAAGGAGGGGCTTCGCTGGGGACACCTGATGTATGGAAGGGCTCCGCTGGGGACACCTGATGTATGGGGTGGCTCCGCTGGGGACACCAGATGTAAGGAGGGGCTCCGCTGGGGACACCTGATCTAAGGAGGGGCTCAGCTGGGGACACCTGATGTAAGGAGGGGCTCCACTGGGGACACCTGATGTAAGGAGGGGCTCTGCTGGGGACACCAGATGTAAGGAGGGGCTCCGCTGGGGACACCTGATGTAAGGAGGGGCTCCGCTGGGGACACCAGATGTAAGGAGGGGCTCCGCTGGGGACACCAGATGTAAGTGGGGGCTCCGCTGGGGACACCAAATGTAAGGAGGGGCTCCGCTGGGGACACCAAATGTAAGGAGGGGCTCCACTGGGGACACCAGATGTAAGGAGGGGCTGTGCTGGGGACACCAGATGTAAGGAGGTGCTCCACTGGGGACACCTGATGTTTGGAGGAGCTCTGCTGGGGACACCTGATGTTTGGAGGAGCTCTGCTGGGGACACCTGATGTAAGGAGGGGCTCCGCTGGGGACACCAGATGTAAGTGGGGGCTCCGCTGGGGACACCAGATGTAAGTGGGGGCTCCGCTGGGGACACCAAATGTAAGGAGGGGCTCCGCTGGGGACACCAAATGTAAGGAGGGGCTCCACTGGGGACACCAGATGTAAGGAGGGGCTGTGCTGGGGACACCAGATGTAAGGAGGTGCTCCACTGGGGACACCTGATGTAAGGAGAGGCTCCACTGGGGACACCTGATGTTTGGAGGAGCTCTGCTGGGGACACCTGATGTAAGGAGGGGCTCCGCTGCCAGGGACACAGATCTGTAAGGAGGGCCTCTGCTTCTGGGGGCACCTGATGTAAGGACGGACTCTGCTGGGGGCACCTGATGCAAGAATGGACTCTGCTGGGGCACCTGATGGCATCTGGTGGCAGGCGACATGGCAGGTGACACGCTCAGGGGTCCCACTGATTCTGGATTATGGTGAGTTGAATGATTTAATTGTATATTACAATGTAATAATAGTAATAATGAGCTTCAATCATCCTGACACCACAACAACCATGGTGCTGGGATGATTGAAGCGCTAACACCAGGTGTTTGGAGTATCTTTATCTGCTGATTTGTTAAACTCTGGAATACACATTTCTATTGCGGTGTAGGATCTGGGCCTGCTGTCCCTCCATCCCTCTTTTCTTCTTTCTCTCTCCCTCCCTCCCTCTTTTCCCCTTTCTTTCTCCATCTCTCATTCATCTCAGACTCTAACCATGCCCATATAAGCCACGCCCACTATTTCACAGAAACCACGCCTATTCTTCGGCGTGGCGCACTGCGCACACCGCACTTTTCTTTTTTTTTGCTATGTCACGCCTACAAACGCATGCCCCGCCCTCTAATTATAATAAGACTCCGCCTGCAGCCAAAAAAAGTGTCCCTATAAATTTTTTATTACAATGTTGGCAACTACGATAATATTGCTTCATGTATACAAGAGGGAGAGCCATGTAACAGCTCCAAGACAAAGACTAATCCCCAAAATCAGGTCAGGAGCTGAGGGAAGCATGTCATGAACTGCACCTGTGCTCCGGGCTATCTGATGGGAACAGGCCATGATATCGTGTAGATATGAGGTACGCAAAACCAATCAGCCCTCATTGGATCATTCGGCAGCCATTTTGTTTGTTTTTGCAGGATTACTATCAGCGCAGCGCCGGTAGAGGGCAGCACATTCGGTTGCTGGGGGAACACCGGCTGGACGCTTGTTGCTGGTCTCACGGTGACGTAATGGAGCTACTTCCGGATCCGTGTGTACGGCGGGGCTCAGGTACCGTGTGATAAATGGGGGAGGCGGGAAGGGTCACGGAGAGGATGATAGTGGTGGTGTAGAGAACAGAGGGATAGGATAAGAGTCCTGAGGCCTGTAGTATGTTGCAGTATGCGCTTCAGGGACCAGCCAGCTGTGCTGGGGGGCATAAGTCTCAGCATGCATTATTGTGTTCGCAAGCAACTGTGGCGGGGGACCATAAGTCTCAGCATGCGCTTCTGTGTTCACAACGAGGTGTACTGAGGGTTGTGGTTGCGCCTATCAGCTTGCTCTGCTCTTCAGAGACCAGCCAGCTGTGCTGGGGAACCACCAGTCTAAGCATGCACTTCTGTACTCACAAGCAACTGTGCTGAGGAATCACAGGCCTCAGCATGCACTACTATCCCCGCAAACAACTGTGCTATGGAACCACAGGCCTCAGCATGCACTACTGTCCTCACAAGCAACTGTGCAAGGGAATCACAGGCTTCAGCGTGCACTACTGTCCTCACAAGCAACTTGCAGGGGAATCTCAGGCCTCAGCGTGCACTACTGTCCTCGCAGGCAACTGTGCTGAGGGATCACAGCATGCACAAAAGTCCGCACAAACAACTGTGCTGAGGAATCACAGGCCTCAGCATGCACTACTATCCTCGCAAGCAACTGTACTAAGGAATCGCAGGCCTCAGCATGCACTACTATCCTCGCAAGCAACTGTGCTAAGGAATCACAGGCTTCAGCATGCACTACTATCCTCGCAAGCAACTGTGCTAAGGAACCACAGGCCTCAACATGCACTACTGTCCTCGCAAGCAACTGTGCTGAGGGATCACAGCATGCACAACCGTCCGCACAAACAACTGTGCTGAGGAATCACAGGCCTCAGCATGCACTACAATCCTCCCAAGCAACTTTGCTAAGGAACCACAGACCTCAGCATGCACTACTGTCCTCACAAGCAACTGTGCTAAGGAATCACAGGCCTCAGCATGCACTACTGTCCTCACAAGCAACTGTGCTGGGGAACCACAGATCACAGCATGCATGGCAGTCCTCACAAGCAATTGTGCTGGGGAACCACAAGTCTCGACATGCACTGTTGTCCTCACAAGCAACTGTGCTAGGAATCCACTAGTCTCGGCATGCCCCACTGTCCTCACAAGCAGCATTGCAGGAGAACTAAGTCCTTTCACACAAGGCTGTTCACAAAGTCAGCTGTCCATAAGGCTGCCAGTTATGCTATGGAACTAGAAATCCCAGCATGCATTATTGTTCACCGGTAACTGCCAGTCTTGTCTTATGCCTCATTGCTCACAGAGTTGCTTGTGGGGACAGTAGTGCATGCTGAGGTCTGTGGTTCCTCATCAAAGTTGCTTGTGGCGTGACTCACCGCTGGCACATTGGGTTACAGGTGAGTGTCCTGTGAATGCTCCAGGATATTTCATGGGATCACAACACACATTCGGTAGCTGTAGATGGGTTTTGCACTCCTATACAAGTCTAGGGAGAATGCAGAACCCACTTGATGCAGGTTAGGTGTGCCTGTCAATGAACTCTGGGTAGATGTGGTGACTGCATTAGATTTCTGCACTCAGCCTTTATTTTCACCTGGTTATCCTGCCAGAACTTCCTGTTCTAGACTGGCTACGCTCACTCCCCCGCTGTATCTATAGAGGAGCAACATTGTCTTCCTAGAGCAGTGATGGCGAACCTTGGCGCCCCAGATGTTTTGGAACTACATTTCCCATGATGCTCCTGTACTCTGCAGTGTAATTGAGCATCATGGGAAATGTATTTCCAAAACATCTGGGGTGCAAGGGTTCACCATCACTGGCCTAGAGCTTCCTTGGCTGTAAAGTAGAGGAGAGTTTAGTTCTGCTTTAAGTGGGTGAGAAGGAGGGATGGGAAAAAATAGATTTTGCCTGGCACTGGGCTTTATTACATCAAAATTGGTTGCTAGGGTTTACAAACACTTTAACCACTTCAGGACCGCCAACTGCGGCAGGGCGGTACTGCTGTGCTGGATCGTGTACATGTTTTTTGTATTGCCAGGTAGGGAGTGCGCGAGCGCCACCCCAGCTGCGCTGCTATTCGCTACAGCACAAGTCGATTCCAATGATTTATGGGCGGAACCCCCTGAGCGAATGACAGAAGAGAGGCCTATGGTGGTAAACAACACAAAGCTCTCTACTGACCGCAGCGATGTGCTGTTTTGTTTTTTCCTCTCTGAAAAGTAGAGAGTAAAAACTGGCCCGTTCCTGAGTAAAAACAGTACACACAGTAAACATTATTAGGCACACGTTTAACTCCTTGAATGCCCCTGATAACCCCTTCCCAGCCAGTGTCATTAGTACAGTGACCGTGTATATTATTATCACTGATCACTGTATTCGTGTCATTGGTGATGTCAGTGGTAGTTATCTAATGTCAGATTGCCCGCTGGGCTGTCGCAGTCCCATTATAAGTCGCTGATCACCGCCATTAGTAGTATAAAAAAAAAAACTCCCAAAAAACGGTATATATCCCATAGTTTGTGGGCGCTATAACTTTTATGCAAACCAGTCACCAATCACTTATTGTGATTTCTTTTTTTGCATCAAGGACATGTAGCAGAATACATTTTGGCCAGAAGTTATGGGGAAATTTAGATTTCTTTTTTTAATTGGATATGTTTTGTAACAGAAAGTAAAAAAATATTTTTTTCCCCAAAATTTTTGGGCTTTTTTATTGTAAAAAATAGAAAACACAGTGGTGTGATCAAATACCACCAAAAGAAAGCTTGATTTGTGTGAAAAAAATGATATAAATGTTGTTTAGGTACAGCGTTGCATGACCGCACAATTACAGATTAAAGTAGCTCAGTGCTGAATAGTGATAAATGCTCTGGTCATGAAGGGGGTAAAATCTCCCAGAGCTCAAGTGGTTAAAACCCAACTCCGGGATAAAATTAAAGTGGATCCAAAAGTGATTGTAAAGTCTCATTTTCTATTTTTAAAAAATAATAAACATGTTATACTTACCTCCTCTTCTCGGGTCCCTCTTCGATGCTCCAGGCCCCTCCCTCCAGTTGAGATCCCCCACAGCAAGCAGCTTGCTATCGGGGCACCTAAACCGAGCCGCTGCTCTGTGTCCATTCAGACACAAAGCTGTGGCCCGGCCCCACCCCCTCTTTCTCCTCATTGGCTCACTGAATTTGACAGCAGCAGGAACCAATGGCGCCCGCTGCTGTTTCAGCCAATCAAAAGGGAGAGTCCCATACAGCAGAGTCTCTCGTGCAACATTGCTGAATGGAGATGGGCTCGGATAAGTATTAGGGGGCTGGGGGAAGGGGGCTGCTGCACACAAATTTTTTTTATCTTAATGCATAGACAGCATTAAGATAGAAAAAACTTTTGCCTTTACAACCACTTTAATGGTTTCTCAAAACAGTTACATTCAAGACATGGCATGAATGATAACTATCACATTTGCTTTGTGCTCTCAACTGAACTATCAAACCATCAGTTGGCTGGTGTCATGACTGATCACATGTGCAGTACCATGGCGACTGCAAATCAAGCAGAGGCTACGATGACAGCTTCCTTGGCTGTAAAGGAGAGGAGGGTTTAGTTCCACTTTAAGTGGGTGAGAGGGGAGGGATCAGAAAAAATAGATTTTGCCTGGCATTGGGCCTTAAAGGGGTTGTAAAGGTAAAAATTTTTTCACCTTAATGCATTCTATGCATTAAGGTGAAAAAACTTTTGACAGTACCGCCGCCCCCAGCCCCCCCGTTTTTACTTACCTGACGCCTCAAATCTTCGCTCCTCGTCCTCGTCAGCTTCATTGCAGCTCAGCCTGGTCGCTGATTGGCTGCAGTGGATGGATTGAAAGCAGCGCAGCCATTGGCTCGCGCTGCTGTCAATCACATCCAATGACGCGGCGCGCCGGGGGGCGGGGCCGAGTGATACAGCGAGCGGCTATAGCCGCCGGCTGTATCACGGGAGCGCGCCCGTAAGCACTCACCACCGTGCGAGGGAGCTCGCATGAAGGTGGTAAATGCTTGCGGGGAGGAGCTGAAACAGCCGCCGAGGGACCCCAGAAGACCAGGTTCGGGGCCACTCTGTGCAGAACGAGCTGCACAGTGAAGGTAAGTATAACATGTTTGTTATTTAAAAAAAAAAAATAAAAAATAACTTTACAACCCCTTTAATACATCAAAATAGTGCAAAATTGGTTGCAAGGGTTTACACGCACTTTAATGCAGCTAATAAATAACAGTGCAAAATTGATACATAAAAAATAACACTCCGATATTAACCAAAACTCTAAAGAGTGTGAAATCACATAGTCTGTGCAAATTTAGTGAAAAAAGTCCAAAATATCCAAAGCTCTGTGCTTGTGCAAAGTGAACATCCTCCACAGCCCCCCCTGTGGGATAACGCTCACTATGTCTCTCCTGCATTCAAGTTACCTGCCTGCCTGTCCGCCCCTGTACAGTGAGTGTGCACGCCCATCTTATTGTACAAGTTCAGTAATGCCAAGCAAACTGAATTCCCGCACATGCTGGTGAGTGACATCATCTCCGCCTGGCCAATGAATGCAGCCAGCAATTGATACCCTCAAGCTGGCAGTCCAAAGATGCCAGGGGGGAGCTCGGGGATGCCGTATCGCTGAACTGAAGGGGAGCATAAGTCGGCTTTAAATCTTGACCATTATCACAAAGATCAAACACACATCATTTATTAAATCAGACTCCAACCAAGGTGCTGCCTGTAACCGTGGACAGAGAGAAGGCGACCTTCTAATTGCTCTCCAAAGTATACACCTCATTAGCATGACCCCAGTAGGCTCACAGCTTCACTGATTATCAAGAAGGTAAACCATCCCAGCAGTATAATATCCAAAAGAGCAGATTATTTCCCTGACTTCACTTTTATTTGTGATATTAGGTAAGGTGTTTCTCTCTGTTTCAAACTAAGGCAACTATTTTGTGACCAAGGTGCACCCAATATAGCTTTATCTCTTTATCTCATGCCAAGAGATCCCACATAAAATGCATTCTTAAAGTGGATGTAAACCCAATGTCATCCTTTCTAAACTACTGCCATAGGGGTTATCTATAAGGATATACATGCCTCCTGCATGTATCTTTACCTGTCAAATGTCTCCCCTCTGTTTGTTATGAGACCTGAAAAACTGCAGATACTGTGGGTAGGTCTGTTGTCTGGAGCTGGGTGGGTGGAGTCGTGATGTCAGTAGATTTTACCAACCAACCAAATTAACCTGTCCAACAGTCTGCGTTAAAAACAGGGGTTTAGTTAGCACGCATTTGCAAATGCATGCATAAGCTGCAATGCTGCAGACTATTGGACAGGGTAATTTGGTTGGTTGGCAGACTGGTTGGTAAGTTGAGCTATGGAATGTTCTGTTTTTGTCTTTCATGTGATAGCCCTTCCATGTGCTCCTTGCTGTGAAGGCCAGTTATAGGTGGGGGCAGGGGCCATTTGTTTGTTTCTGATGTATATTGGTCCGGGGACACACTGTACACCTTTGCTGCCATTGTGCCCTTGCTGGGTGTCCAGTGTGCTCCTGTTCCTTTAAGGGGGATTGGGCTGCCTCCAGGCCCACCTGCTCTCATCTATCCATTTAATGCATGTGGTTCCATTGTGAAGACACTTATAAATTCAGTAGTGTTAGGACTGCAAGCACACACAGGGTGCCGTGAAGAGGCCTTGCAGCTTATGCATGCGTTTGCAAATGCGTGCTAACTAAAGCCCTGTTTTTAACGCAGACTGTTGGACAGGTTAATTTGGTTGGTTGGCAGACTGGTTGGTAAGTTGAGCTATGGAATGTTCTGTTTTTGTCTTTCACCTGTCACTCACAACAAGGGGGAGGATTTGACAAAGTTTTTCTCTGTTTGTCAAGTTTTATCTCACTGAACAATAAAAGAGGATTGCTCAGAGCTGGATTAACTCTTTGTGGCAAGACTGGGCTCAAATGATAGGAAATCTTATACTCTACATTATGACATAAAAAAAAAAAAAAAAAAAAAACATTTTCGGGGTTACATCCACTTTAAGGTCCTTGTGCTACACTTGTATGTTTGAGGATATTTCCCCTTGAAAAACTGTAGGGACTTCTCTGACCTCTAAATAAGGAGGCACGAAAAGAAATGATAAAATTCATTGGGGTGGGGACCCAAAAATAATGGATTGACGGATGTAGTTATGCTGACATTTAATGTTTATATATTTTTTTCTTTTTTCCTAAAGATGCTTTACAGTAATGGCTATCTCTACCTTGTGATGGTGAGATGAAGATTCGGCTTGCCTGTCCTGTGTCTGCTGACCCGCTTGTATTATCCAGTACTCTTGAAAGGATTTACTAATGCTCGAGTCAGACGATGAATTTACTGAATTATGTACCAAGCTCTTGAAGCGGGTTAAAAAGAGCAAGCCATTGGAGGGCAAGAGTGTATCCACAGCCTGCACTACAGGCAGGAGCAAGTTAAAAAAGTCCAAACCTTCCAGGGCCAAAACTAAGACAAATAATGGGGTCAGTAAGGAGGTGGAACAGAACATCAAAGCGGGAGATGGACCAGAGAAGCCAAGAAATGAAGATGAAGCAGGGAGCGCTGTGCAGACCCACCTGTCCAATGGGCACACAGAGAAAGGTAATTAAAATGCACAAAACTGCTTCAGTTTACTGAATGGCTCGATTGATTGTCTGTAACAGGTTACTGCTAAAGCAAGCTGATCCTGAGTTTTGAGTCAAATCACCCTTTGGCTTTTTGAAGGAAGCTGTATATGGAGAAATACAAGGCCAGTCATTGGTGGTCTCCTGAAAATACTGCAACAAGCATTCTCTGATTAACTGACCCGAAACAAGCATAGTTACATAGTTACATAGTAGGTGAGGTTGAAAAAAGACACAAGTCCATCAAGTTCAACCTATGTGTGTGATTATGTGTCAGTATTACATTGTATATCCCTGTATGTTGCGGTCATTCAGGTGATTATCTAATAGTTTCTTGAAGCTATCAATGCTCCCCGCTGAGACCACCGCCTGTGGAAGGGAATTCCACATCCTTGCCGCTCTTACAGTAAAGAACCCTCTACGCAGTTTAAGGTTAAACCTCTTTTCTTCTAATTTTAATGAGTGGCCACGAGTCTTGTATACTCTCTTCTGCGAAAAAGTTTTATCCCTATTGTGGGGTCACCAGTCCGGTATTTGCAAATTGAAATCATATCCCCTCTCAAGCGTCTCTTCTCCAGAGAGAATAAGTTCAGTGCTCGCAACCTTTCCTCATATTTAAGATCCTCCAGACCCTTTATTAGCTTTGTTGCCCTTCTTTGTACTCGCTCCATTTCCAGTACGTCCCTCCTGAGGACTGGTGCCCAGAACTGGACCACATACTCTAGGTGCGGCCGGACCAGAGTCTTGTAGAGCGGGAGAATTATCGTTTTATCTCTGGAGTTGATCCCCCTTTTAATGCATGCCAATATTCTGTTTGCTTTGTTAGCAGCAGCTTGGCATTGCCTGCCATTGCTGAGCCTATCATCTACTAGGACCCCCAGGTCCTTTTCCATCCTAGATTCCCCCAGAGGTTTTCCCCCCCAGTGTATCGATTGCATTCATATTTTTGCCACCCAAATGCATTATTTTACATTTTTCTACATTGAACCTCATTTGCCATGTAGTCGCCCACCCCATTAATTTGTTCAGGTCTTTTTGCAAGGTTTCCACGTCCTGCGGAGAAGTTATTGCCCTGCTTAGCTTAGTATCGTCTGCAAATACAGAGATTGAACTGTTTATCCCATCCTCCAGATCGTTTATGAACAAATTAAGTAGCATTGGTCCCAGCACAGAACCCTGGGGAACCCCACTACCCACCCCTGACCATTCCGAGTACTCCCCATTTATCACCACCCTCTGAACTCGCCCTTGTAGCCAGTTTTCAATCCATGTACTCACCCTATGGTCCATGCCAACGGAACTTATCTTGTACAGTAAACGTTTATGGGGAACTGTGTCAAATGCTTTTGCAAAATCCAGATATACCACGTCTACGGGCCTTCCTTTACCTAGATGGCAACTCACCTCCTCATAGAAGGTTAATAGATTGGTTTGGCAAGAACGATTCTTCATGAATCCATGCTGATTACTGCTAATGATACCGTTCTTATTACTAAAATCTTGTATATAGTCCCTTATCATCCCCTCCAAGAGTTTACATACTATTGATGTTAGGCTAACTGGTCTGTAATTCCCAGGGATGTATTTTGGGCCCTTTTTAAATATTGGTGCTACATTGGCTTTTCTCCAATCAGCTGGTACCATTCCAGTCAGTAGACTATCTGTAAAAATTAGGAACAACGGTTTGGCAATCACTTGACTGAGTTCCCTAAGTACCCTCGGATGCAAGCCATCTGGTCCCGGGGATTTATTAATGTTAAGTTTCTCAAGTCTAATTTTAATTCTGTCCTCTGTTAACCATGGAGGTGCTTCCTGTGTTGTGTCATGAGGATAAACACTGCAGTTTTGGTTACTGAAGCCCCCCGATTCACTCGTGAAGACTAAGGAGAAGAATAAATTCAATACCTTTGCCATTTCCCCATCCTTTGGAACCAGATGTCCTTCCTCATTCTTTATGGGGCCAATATGGTCTGTCCTCCCTTTTTTACTGTTTACATACTTAAAGAATTTCTTGGGATTTTTTTTTGCTCTCCTCCGCTATGTGTCTTTCATGTTCTATCTTAGCTGTCCTAATTGCACCCTTACATTTCCTGTTGCATTCTTTATAAAGTCTGAATGCTGAGGATGATCCCTCAACCTTGTATTTTTTGAAGGCCTTCTCCTTTGCTTTTATATGCATTTTTACATTGGAGTTAAGCCATCCAGGACTTTTGTTCGCTCTTTTAAATTTATTACCCAATGGGATACATTGGCTAATGCCCTTATTTAATATGCTCTTAAAGCAAACCCATCTCTCCTCCGTATTCTTTGTTCCTAATATTTTATCCCAATTTATGCCTTTTAGCAAGGTTTGTAGTTTAGGGAAGTTGGCTCTTTTGAAATTCAGTGTCTTTGTATTCCCTTTATGTTTCCTATTTGTGTGATTTATACTGAAACGAATTGACCTGTGATCGCTGTTACCTAAATTGCCCCGTTTTTCCACATCCGTGATCAGGTCTGTATTGTTGGTAATCAGTAGATCCATTAATGTTTTATTTCTAGTTGGTGCGTCTACCATCTGACCCATAAAATTGTCCTGCAAGACATTAAGGAACTGGCGAGCCTTAAATGAATGCGCGGTTCCCTCCGCCCAGTCTATGTCTGGATAATTAAAATCCCCCATTATGATAACACTTCCCATCTTTGCTGCTAATCCAATTTGTGATTGGAGATCCGTCTCCACTTCCTCCCTCAGGTTAGGGGGCCTATAGCATACTCCCAGTATTATTTTCCCCTTAGCTTCATCCCTTTGGAGCTCTACCCATAAGGATTCCACCTCCTCTCTAGCTCCCTCAGTGATGTCATCTCTCACATTCACTTGTACATTATTCTTGATATATAGGCATACCCCTCCCCCTTTTTTACCCTCTCTATGGTATAGGGTATACCCTTGAATGTTTGCCAGCCAATCATGAGAGCTGTTGAACCAGGTCTCTGAAATTCCCACAAAATCCAAATCCTCCTCGTACAACAGTATCTCTAGTTCACCCATCTTGTCCGTCATGCTCCTGGCATTGGTGAACATGCCACATAGTTTAGACCGGTCACATATTGTCCTCGTATTGGGTGTTTCGAGATTGCAACTAGGACTTGCTACTATACTCACCTTGTGTTTTTGTGCTTTGGTTAACCTACCACTAATGCCCCCAATACTACCCTCTGGAATATCTTCCACGCTGGCTATCTCTGCCTCTGGACCCTCCCCCCCATCGCCTAGTTTAAAAACCCTTCTAACTTTTTGGCCATCTTCATTCCCAGCAGATCTGCACCCTCCTCATTTAGGTGCAGTCCGTCCCTTCTATAGTACCGGTTACCGACTGAGAAGTCGGCCCAGTCCTCCAGGAACCCAAACCCCTCCTTACTACACCAGCTCTTCAGCCACTTGTTTACTTCCCTAATCTCCCTCTTCCTTTCTGGTGTGGCTCGATGTACCGGTAGTATTCCTGAGAATACTACCTTGGAGGTCCTTTTCCTCAATTTAGCCCCTAAGTCCCTAAAATTGTTCTTTAGGACACTCCATCAGCCTCTGACTTTGTCATTGGTGCCAACGTGCACCATGACAGCCAGGTCTTCCCCAGCCCCTCCCAGTAATCTGTCCACAAGATCCGTGATGTGCCGAACCCGAGCGCCCGGTAGACAACATACTGTTCGGATGCATGCAGATTAGAAGGTGAAAGTGAAGTCAACACTTCTGATCTGCATACAAGGTCAGGGTCAGTGTCTTGGAAAGTAATAAAGCCACTGAATTGGCGTGGTAGCCAGGCAGGTAGCAATTCCAGAAGTAGAAGTTAGCAATAGCATACTGCCATAGTCTCTCTGGCTAGGTACACACAGATGTCCCCTCTTTCAGTATTTAAACTGTCTTTTAATCCTCTTCATTACATCTCTGCAATACATGTACATTTCCTTGCTTTTTATCCCATTAAAACCCTGCAAGTACAGATAAAAACCTGTTGATGTGCCAGAAACTCAGCTCCTAAATCCTGTTGTAAGATGACAACAAACAGCATGTTTGATTTTTGTGGAGTGGTGTCAGACCTGCCCAGTTTTCTTTTGGTAAACTTCTTAACCCATGTGCCTGTCATGTTCTCAACAACATAAAGACTAATCATTCTGTAGACTTGGGAACTGGGAGGGCTAATTACTCTCCTTGGGATAACACAGGAAGTGTATAGAGTACCCAGGACAGCTCTGAATTTCTGACAAGACCAATAGGTATTCTTTGCATTTTGCACTTTTCAAATTGATATAACAAAACATTCTTAATAGTATATTTACCAGACCGAAAGGAAGCAATTAGGACAAGTTCATTGTTAGGGTTTACATACACTTTGAAGTGTCAGTAAACCCATTAGTAAAAATAACATTAAAACCTTCGCAATATTTTTCAACTAACAATGTGTATCTTACTTTGCTTTTCATCATTTCACTTTTGATAAAAATACCCATTGATCCTGCCAGTGACTTCCTTATCCTTGTCTGCGGTGGCAACAATCTGAAAAAAAATCTGCCCCACTGGTCATGTGACCACCCTGGTCATTCTGGGTTCTTCAATGCCTGGCCAATAAGTGGAACCAAGCAAAGGCACAATGTACAGTGCATTCATAAAGCTTTACATAAACATATATAAAGCTGGATTGGGGGATTTGCTGCCATGCGTCTTTGCAAATTCTCTCAGCCCGGTTTCACACATGTGCGGTGCGAATTGAAGCTCAGGTTCAAGCACTGGGGAGATAAAAATCTCCTGTTCAAAGGAATCACTGCATTTTAGCTCAGGATCAGTGATCAGGGAGAGGGGGAGGTGTAGTGAGGAGAAGGAGAAAATCCATGTTCAGAACACAATGCATCTGCAAAGCAGATGTGTTCCCATAGAAGATAAGGGGCTCGTAATTCGCACCGCAATGCCCAGAAAACGCACACGTTTTTTGTGCAATGCGCAGTGCGAATGCAACGCACATATGTGAACCAGATGCATTCATATGAATGTATTTTAAAATGTCCTGCGAATTAGATGCGGTGTAAGCCGCATCTAATTCGCATAGGTGTGAACCCGGGCTCAAGCTCAGTTAGGGGCCATCAGTGGACAGCCATTTTCAGGTCTCTCCAGAGATGTTCAAGTCCGGGCTCTGGCTGGGCTACTTTAGGACATTAATATTTGATTGCAGCGCTATGTACCAAAACTAAAGTGAAAAAAAAACAAAACTCTAGGAGATTCATGGAGTTATCCCTAAGTCACTTCTTTATTGTCTTGGCTGTGTGCTTAGGATCATTGTCATGTTAGAAGGTAAACCTTCGCTTCGGCCCAGTCCGAGGTCCTGAGCGTTGTGGAACAGGTTTTCATTGAGGATATCTCTGTACTTTGCTCTATTGAGCTTTCCCCAAAGCCTGACTAGTAGACATGTGCATTCGTTTACGTCCGAATGCATTTTTGTCTGAATTTCAGGTATTTTCGTTATCGTTTTAACAAACAAATGCAGAATCCGAAAAACGAAAGATCCGACATAAACAAATGCTTTATTTTCGTTTTCGTTTCTACAACAGTTTGATATAGATAGGAGATTCGACATGATGATGACAATAACAATCTGTGTCCATCAAACCTGTGTTTGAATGTGCCTAACCTTAACTCTATTAGTCCAAGATTATTCGACGTAGGGGAGAAAAGATTCGACGTAGGGGAGAAAAGATCGCTGCTGGAATTGGGTGGGGGAAGTGAAATAAAAATAATAATGATGATGAATGTTATTGGCTGTATGTAACCAAAGAGGAGGAGCAGTAAAATAGCTAGAACTAAGTACACACGTACTTTGGCTTACGGTGTCTTTTGAAAGTTCTAATAAGATTTGACGGAGCAGGTAAACTAAACGGCGTCATACAGTTGAGCTGCTCCGTCGAATCTTCTTTGAAAATTCGACAGACACCATAAGCCTTCAATGACAGATTCGACCTTAATTTGGATTTTCGGACGAATGCAATTTTAACGAAAAACAAAATAAATAAAAACGAATTTCGGGAGTAACTAAATAAATGTATTTTTCGGACGAAAACTAAATTCCGAAACGAAATATTTCAGTGTGCACATGTCTCCCAGCCCCTGCTGCTGAAAAATACCCCCACAGCATGATGCATTATCTCCTGTCCTCAGGGACAGATCCGATCCAGAGATCCCACTGTATGGCGATCTCTGGATCAGATCTGTCCCTGAGGACAGCAGACAATGGCATCATTGGCATTGATGATTTTTTTAATTGGAAAACCAACTTTATTAAGAAAATATATGCTTGGTACATAAAAAATAATATAAGCCAACATGGCCAGAGCAGCAATACATACATGAGCACATTAAGTTATCTACATGATATCGGGTGAAATATCCACCGGACATGAAGCCAGTACACAGTAGAGAAGAAGGGAGAGGAGGGGAGAAGAAAAAAGAGAGGACAATATCAACATTTCAAGTACATGTTTCACCATCCTCCAGCCATCTGTTCCAGACCTGCTCATATTTAAGTGGGCATCCTCTATGTACATAGATCAACTTCTTATATGGGAGAGTGTCATTAATTTCTTTTTTCCAACATTGGATTGTAGGGGGTAGGGCCTGCATCCAATTACGGGCTATCGCTTTTCTCGCTAAGAATAGCGTTTCATGTAGAAAGGTACGGAGGGGTTTGTTAGCGTCTAAGTCAGGTAGCAGACCGAGCAGACACATTTTTGGGTCTAGAGTAGCAGGAGAGCCCATCTGATCGTGGAGGAAGCGTATCACTTGTATCCAGTATGTTTGGATAATTGGACAGGACCATATAAGGTGATAGAAAGAGCCTGGGGTGTGGTCGCATAGGCGGCATCCTGGATTATGCATGGGTTTGAAACGCGCTATCCTCTGAGGAGTCAGATATGTTCTATGTATGATATACAACTGTGTTAGGCGGTCCGACAGTTTAGGGGAAACCTTTTTCACGCCTTCCAAGATCTCATCCCAATCCTCATCCTCAATCATTCCAACCTCCACCTCCCATCTAGTCTTAGCACTATAGGCCAGGGCTATGGAGTTGGGAAGACGGATGGCGGAATAAAGAGTGGAGATTAGTTTGGCTGGCTCAGCACCTGTGATCGTGTCTACTATGGAGGGGACTGTCAGGGATGGGTTGGAGCCAGCAAACTGAGTTTGTATAGCATGGCGAAGTTGTAAGTACCTGAAAAGGAGGTGATTGGGAAGTGAGAATTCGTCTTTTAATGTTTGAAATGTTTTAAGTCCCGTAGTCATCATGATCTGGTGTATATACAAGATCCCGCAACGTATCCAAACCGCGGGGTCAGGGATAGACAACAGCTCAGGTAGGCGTGTGTTGAACCAAAGGGGGGTGTGGGAATGAATCTGTGGAATCCCAAGTTTTTGTAGTGCCAACCGCCACACCCCCCGGGGCTGCAACGAGGGAGGGACCCGAGTCGGCCAAGTAAAGAAGCGTATCATCTGCGTACATCCCAATCTTTTCTTCCAGATTCCCTATCTTAAGGCCTTGAATATTGGTGTCCGCACGAACCATGATAGCCAATGGCTCCACAGCCAATGCGTACAGCATGGGGGAAAGGGTCCCTCTCTCCAGCGGGAATTGATCGGAGAGCCAACCATTTACAAACACCTTGGCCTTCGGGGATTGATACAGGAGCTGAACCCAACGAATAAAGTTGGGGCCAAATCCAAATCTCGAAAGGCACTCCCATAGATAATTCCACTCCACGGAATCGAAGGCCTTGGCGGCATCTAAAGCCACCACGACCCTCGAGCCGACTGCATCATGGGACCCCTGGATGTTCATAAATAGACGGCGAATATTCATAGCAGTATTCTTCCCTGGCATAAAGCCTATCTGATCGGGGTGGATCAGGGAAAGAATAACCTGGTTAAGGCAGGAGGCCAGAATCTTGGCAAGTATTTTAATGTCAACCTGTAGTAAGGAAATGGGTCTATATGATTCTGGGTATTTGGGGTCCTTACCAGGCTTAGGGATTACCACAATTTGGGCTTCTCTCATAGAGGGGGGTAGGATTCCGGTATCAAATATGGATTTGTATAGATCATGGAGTTTAGGGGTTAAAATTTCAGAGTAGGTGGCATAGAATTCAAGTGGCAAGCCATCCGATCCTGGGGCCTTAGATGTAGCCAGACAGGAAATAGCCTCAGAAATATCTTCTTTAGTAATGGGAGCTTCTAGTTCACATTGGGCGTCAGTCAATCTAGGGAACTCAATTTTCGCTAAATAATCTTTGGTATTTTGGGGAGTGTGAGTGACCCGAGAGGTGTAGAGTGTGCGATAGAATCTCGCAAATTCCTCTGCTACTTGTTGCGGATCGGTGATGTCATTCCCCTGGTGATCGGTCAACGACACCACCACAGGGGGACGTGAATCCAAGTGAGCAAGGTATGCAAGAAGTTTGCCTGATCTTTCTCCATACTCAAATACCCTTTGCCTACAGAAAAAGATGCGCTGTTTGGCCTTCTCAATATGTAACTGGGAGACCTGTCGCGTCTGAATCTTAAGATTGTTGGCCGTGCTGGGCGAGGGGTCTCGGTGGAACGCCTCCTCCAGCACCTGTAGGTGTTCTGTAGCCTGTTGGACAATGAGTTTCGATGATCGCTTAAGTCTGTTAATACGTGTGGAGAGCAGGGAGCGGGCGTGGAGCTTGAACGTCTCCCACACTATGTCAGGTGTGGCTGACTCCCTGTTGGCTGAAAAATAGTATTGCAGTTCTGTGGGGATGTCATCCTGGTCCTGCAGGGCAGTCAGCCAAAACGAGTTTAACCGCCAAAGAGGAGCAGGAGAGGCCTTCAGGAGCTGGATCGTAATCCAGTAAGGGGCGTGATCCGAGAGTATTCTCGGAGCAAAGCCCACGTCTTCCAGTTTAGGTGTCGGGGTCTTTGAAATTATAATAAAATCGATTCGTGACATTGTGTTATGGCTGGCTGAGAAACAAGAAAAGACTTTAGAATGTGGGTGCTTGTGGCGCCAAGTGTCTACAAGAGCAAAGTCAGTCAGTATGCGTTGTAGTCTGGTATGGGCCGGTGGGTCTAGAGGGAGGTCTGGTGCGCCCATTCCGTCTAGAGTGGGGATGAGGGTCATATTAAAGTCCCCCATCCACACCGCCGGTACAGAGGTGTGTTGTGCCATAAAGGCAAGGCCCTCCTTAATCACAAGTGAGTTGTATGGAGGGGGGATATAGCAGGCAAGTATCAGAATAGGGGAGCCGTTAATAGCGGCGTGTATAAACACGTATCTGCCCTGCCGGTCCGTCTGGAGTAGTATTAGGTTGAACGGAACCCTTTTAGCAATCAGGACCGATACACCCCTGGAGTAAGAGGTGTGGGTGGCGTGGTATGCCCAACCAATCCAAGGTTTTTTGAGAGAGGATTGTAAGTGGCCCGTGACGTGGGTCTCAACTAGGGTGATGATGTCAGCATGCTGGGATTTAAGGAATGTCAGGGCGGCTGTGCATTTAATCTTATTGCACAAGCCTCTAACATTGCACGTAAGGAACTTCAGAGAACTCATGGCGGGTAGAGGGTGCATATGATGAACCGTGGCTGGATCAGGACCGGCAGAGCAGGCACAGCCACATCAGATAGCATATAACACATTGATAAATAGTATCGACAGTGCATGTATGATAATAACATAGTACCGTTAGCATAAGTAAACAGTTGCAAACATGGTGGTGTGAGAAAAATATTAACCACAACATTTTCCCTCCCTCCCAGTCCAATGCCACCCAAACTTGGCACAGACATAGCATCCCATAACCAGGTATCAACAGGGGACATCCAATGTTTAGGACCCGTTGGAGGCAAGAAACTTAATTTCAGAGGAGCATAGATACCCATATGACAAAGAAAAAAAACAAGGGGGAAAAGAAACCAGTCAAACAAACGGGGAATGAAAAAATTCACATAGACACTAGGGGGGCGACTTCTTCTCTGAGAAGCGCGTGAGGTGTAGGAGCCACAGAGGTGCAGCGCCATTACGGCCGTGTAGGGGGGGGGCTCCGCTTGCCATCTGAGTGATAAAGTAAAGTAACAGAGTTATTAGTGGTGTTCGATCTACTGTCCTCCACAGGCATTTCCTAGGTATAAAAAAAGTGGGGATCATGAGTCAGTGAGGTCACCCGGAGGCGGTAGGTACACTGTGAAATCCAGTATAGGGCTGAAAAGGATTTGCAAATCCGTCCCCCAGTTCCAGCAAAGGGTATGTACATACGATGTGCCTACTGAGGGGCTCAGCAGTACAGCGTTGGATGATATTGCGGGAACGGGGGGGATCAAGGGGGGAGAAAAGCAAAGTACTCACAGCTTATAGGCAAGGTGTTGCACTCAGTCTCGGCGATCTCTCCGATCAATCCAAGTGGATGCCAACTCAGGGTCTTCAAAGAAGTGGGTTCGGCCCTCACATTCCACACGGAGCTTTGCAGGGTATAGCATGGCGTATTTGAGGTGTAGTACTCGGAGGTGTCGTTTAACATCCTGGAACTTGGATCTTTGACGTTGTACCTCATTGGAAAAGTCCGGAAATACAGCCACCTGTGTGTTGGTGTGGGGGATATTCCCCCTCTCTCTGGTCAGGCGGAGGATCTTGTCGCGGTCCCTGAAGTTGAGGAATTTTGCTATCAGGGTGCGCGGTGGAGCCCCTGAAGGAGGAGGACGAGCAGGGATTCGATGAGCTCTTTCCACCGCAAACATTACCGAAAATGCATCTCTGCCGAAGGTGGATGTCAGGAGGTTTTCAAGGAAACTTGCCGCGTCGTTGCCCTCAGCAGTCTCAGGGAGGCTGATGAATCGGAGATTACATCTCCGGAGGCGATTTTCCATGTCATCCTGTTTTGCACTAATCTGTTGGAGCTGGCGGCGCACCTCATCAGTAGTATGTTGTAGGGGGTGTAAGATGTCTTCCGCTCTGCTAATGCGTGTCTCCGTCTCTGCCACGCGGTCCCGCAGGGTAGAAAGGTCCTGTCGGATAAAGGACACATCGATTTTGACTTCCTCGATTTTGGTGGTAAGCGTGCTCTGGCAAAGGGCAATAGCATCAAGTACCTTATTTGTGGCCACCGTAGAATGTTACGTGTCCAGAGAGGGACCAGCGCCATTCCTAACCTGTTGCTCTCCCTCAAGGCGGCGGTACTTAGCAAGCTTGTCAGCAGCCTCGGAAGTCTTTTTCGGTGGAGACATAGTCTAAAGATGACCAGCGGGCCTTTGGGGTGAACAAGTATGGCCGCCGCTTACCAGGCCGAATCTTCAAGAATCTCTTCTTGCCACAGTTCCAGAGCTGTCCAGTAAAGGTTACAAGGTGTGGCCGGATAGTTGTGAGAGCAGTGGTTGTGGAAGGGAGAAACTGGGCTCAGGTGGTCAGGGAGACCTGCAGCAGCACCCGCACAAGCTCACTGTGGGTGAAGCAAGATGGCCGCCGATCTAGGAACCAGGCCAGAGCCACGTGCCGTCTCACTGGCTGCCACTGGATGAGGTGCTGCACTTTTAGAGGAGATCCGGAGGCCCAGGCAGGTGAAGGTCAGTCTTTTGGGGAGCCAGGCAGGCCAGGAGGACTAATAGGGCCGTTGCTGGGTGTAGCAAGATGGCCGCCGCTCCGCGGGCCGTCCTACAAGCTGGTGCAGGGTGCAGAGACTCAGCGCTGGGGGCCACAGGCAATCCGGGGGCCGAGGCAGGCAGAGATCAGTTTCGGGGGAGCTTGGTGTGTCCGGAAGATGAATAGGAGCCGCCGCCGGGTGGAGCAAAATGGCCGCCGCTCCAAGCACTAGGCCGAAGCTGGGGTCTATCCTACAGGCAAGCCCCAGGGCGGAATGATCTGGTCTTTGCGGCCTCGGGCAGCACTCTAGGCGGTCAGGCAGCACCAAGGGCCATGCAGGTGATGGGATAAGCCTGTTGGGGTGTAGTTTTCTGGCAGGATTGGTAGGATTAGAGCAGGATGGCTATTACAGGAGTGTGGGCAAGCGGAGCACTCACTACAAGCGTCCTACTCCATAGCTCCTCAGGCCACGCCCCCGGCATTGATGATTTGATTTGGATTTTGGAACTGACCTGCTGACAAGTTGTGTTGCTTGCTGGATTGTGGACAGGTCTGATGGCCGCAGGAAAGATGGCAAGATGCTTCTGTAACCTGCTGCTTACTGGAGGGGTCTGATGGCCACAAGATGTGGGTCACTTGTATGTCTACACCTGGTCTGCAGACACCCCCCTTATCAGACCAGCTCATCTACTATACCTGGGTGGTGAAAACAAAAGGGGTGTTTTCTGACTGGATAAAAGCTTAAAAACGCTGAAAAACTTGGCTATTTAGCGTTTTTGAGCCATAAGCTTTTGTGGGAGTATCGTTTTGCTAAAAAAAACGCTACAGCTAAAAAATGCTGAAAAACACTACTGCAAAAATGCTGCAAAACTCCTTCACTCAGGATTTGTTTTATCTGTGTATCATCTGAGGCTGTTCACTTCACTGGGTATATGTGAGGGTTTACAACCACTTTTATATAAATATGGCCAGCTGCCATTGCTGACTTACTTTTAGAATTGCAAGCTTCAAGGTTATTATTTTTCTTTCAATCTCTTTTTATTATTATGGTTGTAACCAAGTAAAGTAAAAGACTACATACAAAAAAAATAAGGGCAAAAGCCATAACAAAGCATAAAAATGATATAGCATGACATGAGATCAGGACATATCAGGATCAGGCCCCAAAACAACCCAAGTGTTATCCAGCCCTAAGGCCTCATGCACACTGGATGTTTTTACAGCTACTGTATTTGGCTTTAGACGTTATTTTCTGCACACAATAAACTCCCCAGCATGTTATCTTATGTGTCCATGTTATCGGCAGTTTGGGTTTTGAGAGGAGTTTTTCAGCTGTAAAAGTGCTCTAATTCCTCAAAAAAAGCTGAAAACAGCTTAAAAACACTGAAAAACATGGCTATTTGGCATTTATCAGCATTTTTGAGCCATAAGCTTTTATGGGATTATAGTTTTTGCTAAAAAACACTGAAAAACTTTACTACAAAAACACTGAAAAATTCACTCTACAGCTACAGCTTTCCACAGCTAACGTTACTGGCTTTTTTATAACGTCCAGTGTGCATAAGGCCTAAGAAAGGAACATCCATTTAAGCCTAACGTCATGCAAAAGAAAAGATTACAACATAGAAGCCAAACAGTACTCTATATTCTCACAGACTATACCCTAAGTAGGGCGTGTCTGGAGCGTCCTAAAAAAGGAAATATGCGACAAAGGAAAAGAGAGAGAAAAGTAAGAACAAGGCAAAAAGAAAAAAAGAATAGAGGTAGTCGGGAGGAAGGAACACTAGGCACGTTAAATAGGAGGAGAGTCCTGAGAACCTTAAAGGGGCACTAAAGGTTCGTTTAAAAAATAAATAACAAACATTTCATACTTACCTCCTCTGTGCAAGGCTTTTGCACAGACTGGCCCCGATACTCATCTTCTGGGGTCCCTCAGTGGCGATCTTGGCTCCTCCCCACATCCAATGCCCACCCCCAGGGAAGCGCTTCCCTAGGGACACTCATGCGGGCACACTTCCGAGTCCTGCTGCTGCTTCTATGGACACAGACTCGGCCCTGCCCCCGGCTGTTGTGTCATTGGATTTGATAGACAGCAGCGAAAGACAATGGCTGCGCTACTATCAATCTATCCAATCAGGATCCGAGACGTGCTTGTTCCCGGTGCTGGAAAGACTGGGTTCAGGTAAGTAAAACAGGGGCACTTTAGGGCTGCTACATTAAAGGAGGTTTTTTTTACCTTAATGCATACAATGCATTAAGGTGAAAAACACTGAGGGTTTACAACCCCCTTAATCAACCCTAAATATCAATATGAACATAGCAGGCTCATGGGTTCCAAACTCTTTCAAAACATTTCTAAGTATCATTCATTTTGCTGGCTAGGTGTTCGTTAAGCATCATCCAAGACACCTTGTACCTAAACATAGATATTGAAACTGAAGGTTGTTTCCACAAGCGAGCTATGGTGAGCTTTGCCACCAATACCATAACAAGGTTATTAATTTTATCTGTGTTTTACTACTCAGTGTGTAAGCGGTAAGGCGGGCACCCTGAGATGAGTCAAGACACTTGACCTACATTAAAAGTTTACTTTATGTATAAAATAAAGACTGAGAAAAGAAGGGTAAAAATAGTCTGTTTTTTAAAATATTTCAGCTCTTTTTATTTTTGACCATGCACATAGAGTGCCTTGAAAAAAGTATTCATACCCCTTGAAAATTTCCACATTTTGTCATGTTACAACCAAAAACTTAAATGTATTTTATTGGGATTTTATGTGATAGACCAACACAAAGTGGCACATAATTGTGAAGTGGAAGGAAAATGATAAATGGTTTTCAACATTTTTTTACAAATAAATATGTGAAAAGTGTGGGGTGCATTTGTATTCGGCCCCCTGAGCCAATACTTTGTAGAACCACCTTTCACTGCAAGTCTTTTTGGGGATTTCTCTACCAGCTTTGCACATCTCAAGAGTGACATGTTTGCCTATTTATCTTTGCAAAATAGCTCAAGCTCTGTCAGATTGAATGGAGAATGTCTTTGAACAGCAATTTTTAAGTCTTGCCACAGATTCTCAATTGGATTTAGGTCGGGACTTTGACTGGGTCATTCTAACGAATATGTTTTAATCTAAACTATTCCATTATAGCACTGGCTGTTATGTTTAGGGCAGTTGTCCTTCTGAAAAGTGAACCTCCGCCCCAGTCTCAAGTCTTTTGCAGTCTCTAACAGGTTTCCTTCAAAGATTGCCCCGTATTTGGCTTCATCCATCTTCCCATCAACTCTGACCAGCTTCCATGTCCTTGCTGAAGAAAAGCATCCCTGCAACATGATGCTGCCACCACCATGTTTCACAGTGGGGATGGTGTGTTCAGGGTGATGTGCAGTGTTAGTTTTCCACCACACATAGCGTTTTGCTTTTAGGTCAAAAAGTTCAATTTTGGTCTCATGTGACTAGAGCACCTTCTTCCACATGTTTGCTGTGTCCCCCACATGGCTTCCCACAAACTGCAAATGGGACTTTTTATGGCTTTCTTTCAACAATGGCTTTCTTCTTGCCACTCTTCCATAAAGTATTACAGATCCAAGGATTATCTTATGCATAGACGCTAGGTGTACTTAATTATAAGTTTATTGAAACAATGTGAAAAATAAGATTAAAAATGATACACTACCACCTGTGCAAAAATAAAAAGGACAACGTTGTCTGGAAGGGAAAGAGAGACTGCTAGTAGCACACAACACGCATCCACACATCAGTCATACACACCGCTGAAGCTAAAACACAATAGATCTGATCCAGCTAATGTCTGAGGGGAATGCCCTGAACCTCCCCTTTTAGAAGAGGTGACTTTGATACCACTCTCACACAAAAAGAGAAAATGTGGATTTTTCGTTTACGTACAACTCATGCCAAATGGGTTAAATACAGAGTGTAATTTATCAGCATTCCTGGAAGCTTGAGGGCTAAGCAAGGGGATGGGGACAAAACATACAAAGTATCTTGAATAGTTTTCCATATATATATATATATATATATATATATATATATATATATATATATATATATATATATATATAATGTATGTGTAATTCCCCTCTTGTTTTTCAGCTCCTTCTCTTAGTAGGATTTGGTTTATACTGAATATATTTAACCTAGGTTGTTCAGTGCCTATTAATATCGGGACCAGGGGGGATTATGTAGCCGTTATTGTTGTTCTCCTTAGGTATTATCTGTTTTACTTTATAAAGTGTCTTGTCTATGCGCTGGTTAATCTTGATGTCTGTTAACGGGTGTGCTGAGGACATCTGGTAACTACGGATAGATATGTTAGAAAAATACCCAGTGACCCTGCCCCTTATTACGTCACAGTCCCGAGGCATGATGGGACTGTGACGTAATAAGGGGCCGGGTCACCGGTTGACGTCACCCAGTGACCACGCACCATCCCTATATAAGTCATTGCGGACCGCGCATACGGCATTACAGTGGGAGAGAGCATTGAGTCAATATCGGAAGAAGAGAAGAGGGAAGAAGACGGGGCCACTGCTAGCAAAAGAGCCGGGAAAAGAGCAGAAGATAGTGGAGGAGCCCAGCAGAAGATACCGGAGAGCGGGAGAAGAACCGGAGAGCGCGGAGAAGCAGGAGACCGCGGAGAAGAACGAAGAGACCCCCAAAGTCGGAAGAAGACCCCCGGAGCTGCCTAATTATTTTAAAAACCTGTCTAGTGTTTCATCAACATGGGGACAAGGTGCTTTGGGGTGGGGGGGCCGCAGGGCACCCCCCTGCCCCAAAATACCCACCCCCCCATGTTGAGGGCATGCGGCCTGGTACGGTTCAGGAGGGGGGGTAGCGCTCGCTCGTTTCCACCCCCTTTCCTGACCGGCCGGGCTGCGTGCTCGGATAAGGGTCTGGTATGGATTTGGGGGGGACCCCCACGCCGTTTTTTCAGCGTAGGGGGTTCCCCTTAAAATCCATACCAGACCCAAGGGCCTGGTATGCCCTTGTAGGGGGAACCCATGCCGTTTTTTTATTTAAAATTTGACGTGTAGGTCCCCCTCAAGATTCATACCAAACACAGTGCCCGGTATTGGCGGGGATCCAAGTCGGATCCCCGTTCATTGAAAGTCGGACGTATGTCGGCTTCAAGTCGCGGGGCAAAGTCGGCTCCAATGTAGGACGGCTGTCGTGTCGCACCAGTGTGAACCCGGCCTAAGTCTGCATAGGCATGGTCAAACACACCTGTACAGTGTATCTCATTGCTCGATGTCCAGAGATGCAACAGTGACTGTGTCAGCTTTTTACCCCGGAGTAAACCTGTTGATCTTTGTCTCCATGTGATGAATTATCGAAGACTGCACTATACAGCACTTTCAGTGATCCAGCATTACGGATCTACCCAGACCATACTGATCAGTGACACCCACTCGCCTTTACGCCTTGTTCCGGTCTAGATGACACAGTATTGGATTATCCCCTTGAGGGTCAGGTGCAAATTACTTTACTGTTTGGACTCTTTTAATTTATTTCCATTGCCTATGCCTCGGAGTTTCCCCCCAGACATTAGCTGAATCAAATCTATTGTGCTTTATCTTCAACGGTGCATCACACAGCCCCTTCAGTGATCTAGCATCACGGATCACCCGCTCACCTCTATACCTTATTCCAGTCCAGATGACACAGCATTGGGTTATCTCCTTGAGGGTTATGTGCAAATGACTTTACTGCTTGGATTGTATTAATTTAATTTACTGTCTATACCTCAGAGTTCCCCTTAGATATTTGCTGGATCGGGTCTATTGTGTTTTAGCTTCAACGGTGTGTATGACTGGTGTGGATGCGTGTGGTGTGCTGCTAGCAGTCTCTCCTTCCCTTCCAGGCAACCTAACCCTGCTTTAAACTTCTCCACAAAACAACAATAATCTCCTGCGCTTGGGGGCTTAGTCTATGGATAAGTGGTGCGGCCAACCCTCTGAATCAAACAGTGCCTTCAGTCTTGCTGCCCTCCTCAGAACAGTGGGTATTCTTAACCACTTGCTGCCCACCATATAGCAAAATGTCATATGACGTCCAGCAGGATATCAAGCCGCTGCGCGCCCCCGGGGGCGCACATCGCAGCGATTGTTACAGTGTGTCAGTCTGACACACCGCAACTCCAATCTAGGTAAAGAGTCTCTGATAGAGACTCTCTACCACGTGATCAGCTGTGTCCAATCACTGCTGATCACAGTGTAAACAGGAAGAGCCGGTGATTGGCTTTTCCCCACTCACGTCTGTCAGACGCGAGTAGAGGAGAGCTGTTCGGCTGCCCCTCTGATGGGGGGTCTGTGCTGATCGATTATCAGTGCAGCCCCTCCGAGGTTGCCCACACTGGACCACCAGGGACGCCATCAGGACCACCAGGGATGCCACCACTAGTCACCACCAGGTATGCTGCCCTAGACCACCAGGGATGTCAATCTGTGCCCAAAATGGATCCCAATCAGTGCCCACAATGGGCATCACTGATTGGCAGGCATTATTGTTTGGCACTGATTGGCATCCATCAGTACCATTTCTTAGTGTACAGTGCCCATCTGTGCTGCCTATCAGTGCCGCATATTTGTGCCCATCAGTGCCGCCTTATCAGTGCCCGTCAGTGCAGCCCCATCAGTGAAGGAGAAAACTTAACAGAAACAAAAAAAAAAACTTTTTTTTTTCTAAATTTTCAGTCTTTTTTTTTATTTGTTTAGCAGAAAATAAAAATCTCAGAGGTGATCAAACACCACCAAAAAAAGCTCTATTTGTGGGAACAAAATGATAAAAATTTCGTTTGGGCACAGTGTAGCATGACCGATCAATTGTCATTCAAAGTGCGACAGCGCTGAAAGCTGAAAATTGGTCTGGGCAAGAAGGTGTATAAGTGCCCTGTATTGAAGTGGTTAAAACTGAAACATAAAAAGAGGAAAGGAGGGCGCACCGACCTTGTGCATTACCAATGGTAAATTTTATTAAAAGATAAATCAGCAATAATCATACTCACAAACGAGCGTGTAAAAGAGGCTTATCAGTAGATGAGACTACGTCTCTGAACACCTGCAACCCCCTGGAATGTGCCCCTGAACTTTGGATGGGGGCACTTCCAATATAGCAGGGGACGGGCATGGGATCAGTTTGATTCACCAGGTGGATGTTGTCCACTTGAATGGGTGTGGCATGATCTGGTGGGCATTGGTCTGGGCGTATGCATGTGGATATATATATATATAGAGGTAACCAGAGGAGGCAAGTCATTCAGCGCTTTGGCTCTGAAGAAGAGGTTATGCCCTTGAAACGCGTTAGCCATTTGTGATGCCATCTGACCCCTCCAATATTAGGTCCGGGTTGCAGGCGTTCAGAGACGTAGTCTCATCTACTGATAAGCCTCTTTTACACGCTCGTTTGTGAGCATGATTATTGCTGTTATAGCTTTTAATAAAATTTACCATTGGTAATGCACAAGGTCGGTGCGACCTCCTTTCCTCTTTTTATATTAAACTTCTCCACAACTTTACCCCTGACATGTCTGGTGTGTTCCTTGGCCTTTATGATGATCTTTGTTCACTAAGGTTCTCTAACAAACCTCTGAGGGCTTCACAGAACAGCTTTATTTATACTGAGATTCAATTACACACAGGTGGACTCTATTTACTAATTAGGTGACTTCTGAAGGCAATTGGTTCCACTAGATCTTAGTTAGGGATATCAGAGTAAAGGGGGTTGAATACAAATGCACGCCACACTTTTCAGATATTTATTTGTAAAAACAATTGAAAATCATTTATCATTTTCCTTCCACTTCACAATTATGTGCCACTTTGTGTTGGTCTATCACATAAAATCCCAGTAAAATACATTTACGTTTTTGGTTGTAACATGACAATATGTGGAAAATTTCAGGGGGTATGAATGCTTTTTCCAGGCACTGTATATACCTTTTTTATGAAAGGAGAGGTTATTTCCACGTCAGTCACATTTTTATCTTCATTATTTTTTCTGCTCTAAAAAAAAAGATAGATTGGAGCTGATTTGGCTGCTTTTGCTCGATATCTACACTCAACTGTTGGCTGCAGACCAGACCTGGAACACTCACCTCTCCTTCTGCCCACACTGATGGAAATAGTAAAAGAAGCCACCAACTGAAGATCCTGCAAAATCCATCACTTCCGGTGGTTTGGTTGATTGGCCCTCATGTCGCTATTTTGTCCTGTAGTGTCTTAGGGACCAGCTGGTGGAACCGCAGTGCACAGGGCAAACCATGAAATTGGCACTCCTGAAAGTTTTGGATTCTGCCGGATCTTCAGCCGGCAGTTTTGCTTCGCTACTGCAGAGGTTGTAAGTTGAAGCATCTTCTGTACAGGCAACAGTGAAATTTGAACATTTATTTTAGTCTCTTTAACAGTACTGAAACACACCCCTGATGTCTCGTTTATCAGATTGCAGTGGTAAAGAGTCTCTGGAAGAAACAGCCCCACAGCAGGACCAACCTTGTGTGAAAGATCTTGTTTTGGAAAGGATGCAGCAGTATAAGAGGACATCCCCTGTCCGAATGAAGCTTAATTCCTTGGAGGCTAATGGAGAACAGGGTGAGTGATTCCACAACAGATACTGTACACGATGACACATCCCCATTGATTTAAAGCACATCTAACTTTACCTTTACTGTTCCTGTTAAGTCGAAGCATTTAAAGTGGATGCAGATGTTCACACTGATGGGGATCTGGCAATGGCTTTGCAACTGGACCTTAAGAAGCATTCAGGTGACCTACAAGATGAAGGACTCTTCTTCTGTCAGTTGTGCCAGAAAGACCTCACTGCCATGAGCAGTGTGCTGCGGGAACAGCACGTCAACAGGTGGGGCAAGAGAACGTATCATTGCTCAACAGCATTGCCTACCTATTCCTGGGTTTCTGAGATTTGTTTCATGATCTTACAGGTGTCTGGATCAGAGTGAGGGTGTACAAGGTAATTCAGCTGCACCGGCAGTTCCCAGTTGTCCATTATGTGGAAAGCCCTTCACCACAGAGAAGGCCCGTGCCTCCCACCTGAAGCGCTGCGCTGCCAAGCTGGAGGTTCCTGCACAGACGTTGTTGCAAGCTGTCCAGAGACAGGCTGCTCATACCGGCACAGACGTACCAACAGGGTGAGAATGGAAACTTTGCATTAGAACTTCCTAAAAAATAACTAATTTCAAAAGAAAAACTTTAAAAAACCTTTTTAAGTTTTAGATGGAGACAATGAGGCTTAGATGATTTTTAGGCGATCAGGTTCTGTCCCCTCTGTGGTATGGAGCTGAGTGAGGGGAAGATGGCCCCCATCCAGCTCCATACCATTGCAGGGCGGAAGCCCATTTTTTTTTTTTCAAATTCCATTTTTTTATTGCATTTTAGTGTAAATATGAGGTCTGAGGTTTTGACCCTAGATCTCATATTTAAGAGGTCCTGTCATGCTTTTTTTCTATTACAAGGGATGTTTACATTCCTTGTAATAGGAATAAAAGTGATACAATTTTATTTTTTTTAAAAGAACAGTGTAAAAATAAAAAATAAAATAAATGTGAAAAAAAAAAAAATTTTTAAATGTGCCCCGTCCAGCCGAGCTCGTGTGCAGAAGCGAACGCATACGTGAGTAGCGCCCGCATATGAAAATGGTGTTCAAACCACACATGTGAGGTATCGCCGTGATCGGTAGAGCGAGAGCAATAATTCTAGCCCCACATCTCCTGTGTAAATCAATACATGTAACCTGTAGAATTTTTTTAAACGTCGCCTATGGAGATTTTTAAGGGTAAATGTTTGTCGCCGTTCCACGAGTGGGCGCAATTTTGAAGCGTGACATTGGGTATCAATTTACTCTGCGTAATATTATCTTTCACAATATAAAAAAATTGGGCTAACTTTACTGTTGTCTTATTTTTTTTTATTCAAAAAGTGTAATTTTTCCCAAAAAAGTGCCCTTGTAAGACCGCTGAACAAATACGGTGTGACAAAGTATTGCAACAACCGCCATTTTATTCTCTAGGGTTTTACAAAAAAAAAACAATATATAATGTTTGGGGGTTCCAAGTAATTTTCTAGAAAAACAAATTGATTTAAACTTGTAAACACCAAAGTTCAGAAAGAGGCTTGGTCCTTAAGTGGTTAATACATACTAAAACTTCCCCTAAGCCTCGTACACACGATACGATTATCGGATGAATGATCGTCCGTTTTTGTTTGCATGCTAATCTCACGTCGAATCTGATGAGTTTACTAAAGTCCCGAAAATTCCCGCACAACAGAATAAAAATTCGGAAGTGATGTCATGTGTTGCAATGCATTTTTATTGCATTTTCGAACGATAGCTGTACTGATTAAACGAAAATCGTACGATCTGGCATTGTACGTAAAAAATTTTCGTGCATGTCCGATAGAATAATATCGGATGAACTGTCCTGATCGGCTCTCGAAAGCTCTGTACTAACGATCTGATTATCGTACGATTGATTTGAATGCGGCATTTTCCATACGATTTTCGGATCGTGTGTACCGGGCATTAATCCATGGTCCCATGTTCTTCTGCCCTGCCAGTTCCAGTTGTCTTAACCAGTCCACTTAAGCTGATCATGTTTCCTTTCCTCTCTTCAACTTCACTATCAACTGACTGTTCTAATCAGTGTCATCTAGATGGGACATGGGCGCTTCTAGAAATGCACCGCATTGCAGTGCTAAAGATCAGAGGACTGGAACGTTGGTTGTACTGGTACCATGATTTAAGTTGAGTTTTAGTGGATGTTAGGACTGTTATTTAAAAAAAAAAATCACACTGCCATGAAGTCGTGCTGCAGAAGCGTGACTTCAAAACTGCACTGGTGTGAACCAGAGGTGAGTGCTTTTAATTAAAACAAGTACACACTATAGAAGGATATGCTTTATTCATATTTCATGTCTGAGATTTACAACCACTTTTGTTATTTTTTTCACGCAAGATCCATTTTATCACACATTTAGGCAACTATGATGGTACTGTACATCTTCCTGTGTCCAATGTCTTTTTTGTTTTCTCCTGCCAGACACTGGATTATTAAGTAGGATTAGGCCTCTGATCGCCATGTTTTACCAGCATGTTACATACATCTTGCAGAAGAATAATCAATAAGTTAAAGACTGTGTCTATGCAAAGGGAATTCTACTCTGCAAAAACATTTCTAGCAGAACATTGCAGATAATTCAAATAGTAACGTGTACTTACTGTTGATTGTCCTCTAATAGGCCTTTTGTAAAATATACAAGCTGCTGTGTGTTTCTTTGCATCACCTCTGTATCATTTTATATACAGGAGACGTATTTAAATTATCCTGAGTTGCTTTACTGTATATGTGGTGAACTGCAATGTCACAACAAAAAAAAGTTACATCTAGAAAAAATAATGATTAACCTGGATTGTACTGATGATTGATTTCACAGGAGGAAACTTGATTCTCATTACTTATTAGCTTTGGTTTTTCTCTTAGGGCAAATTGTTTCCTAAAGAATAAAATATAATACATTTGTACAGCCATAAGACTGTACACATATGCAAATAAATGCATAAATCTGTATACATCTTTCTTTCTATGGATAAGGCCCCCTTAGCAACTGAGGATGTTGAATATAGGTGGAGGTCATTCTGTGACATCAGGATGTTGGTATTTCACTTGCATGAATGTGAGCTCCTCTCCAATGTAAAAGATAGCTCCCGAGAGTGAACCAGCACCTGGATCTGACTGCTGAATAACAGCCAACATCCTGCAAGCCTGACAGGGGCCTGTGTGCGGTACTTACAAACTAAATACATTTTTTTTTATTTATTAATAAGGGAAATACTTGATCACTCTGCTGTTTGGACTGTTCTGTCTTTGCGGAGGCAGTGGACATTGGGAGAGCAATTCCAGCAATCCAATCCAGCACAGCTGACTTGACACACTTTACCTGAACTTCATTCTTCCAAGATCTCAAGAGATCACAGGAACAATGCTTTCTTTTTTGCCAAAGGAATTAAACATTTGTACTTTTAAAGAAAAATGTGACATTGTGGGGTTGTTAAAGTTGAAATGTAATTTCCTTTTTTTTTTTTGCCTTCCCTGATTTCTTCTTTCCTCCCACATCAACATGCTTCTGAAATTTTTTTTTAAATAATTTTCATTACATACCTTATTTTTGGTCCTGTGATATCAGCACTGAGTCTCTGTGCTTCTCTATACAATGACAATGGATCATGGCTGGTGGGAGAGGCTGTACACAGCTAGCACGCTAGACCGACCTAGGTAATGCCCAAATGTAACTCCATGATTAAAATAACTGAAATCGAATGAATGAAAGCAGTGGGCTGGGGAGGAAAGAGCTAGATGATGCTGGATGTCCTTTAGCCAGGAAATGAGGCAGAGTCCATCTGACTTGCTTTAGGTCTAATGCACACTGGGAGATGTTCACAATTTCGGTATAGGAAAAGGAGCCTGTACAACTAAGCAAAACTGAAGGAAAGGCTGGAGTTCAGCTTTAAGTTGTAAAGTCAGATTGGAGAAAATGTTCATCATTATCAGTAGTATTCAGGGTCTATTTTAAAATTTTGACTTAATTTAAACCAGTCATAAATACCCTGTACATCTCTCACCCCTGCAGGAAAGTCAATGTAAAGAGGAAAGGGGCACCAAAGCAGAAGGAGCCTTCCAAGAGAAGGAAGGTAGCAAAGACTGGAGCTGATATGGAGAATTTGATGGTTGCGATGGCTCTGTCACGTTCTCTACAAGAAGAAAACTTTTCACCAAACCCTGAGTACGCTCAACCTGCCAGACAGATCGCTCCAATAGGTACGGACACATCACTCTGTTGCTGTTCACAAATTAAACTACTAAGGTGTGCAAGTTATATTAATATGAGCTGCCATTTTTAGGAGACTTTTGTGAACTAGTATGCTTCCAGCCAATTCAAACTGTCTGTGTTTTAGAAAAGAAAAGTCGCCGGAAAAAGAAGGACAAACCGCCTTCTGTCCTGTTGGTCCAGACCCCAGAAGAGGCCATGCAGAAGCTTCAGAAGAGGTTTTCTTTGCTGCTGAGCGAGGAACCTGTGGAGAACAACCTCATTACACTGCCTGCCAGTCACTTCTGGAGCATACAGGAGGAAGACAGAGAAACATGGAGAATGCGTCCTGCAAAGAATTGTGTCTTTTGGGATATCAGCAACATGATGGAGACCAGAGATGTAGTCACCTACTATACAGCAGAACTAAATCCTCCAATAACTCCATGGAAGCCTCCTTTGAAGGTAAACCTGGCCTTGGTATATAGTGATAAAAATGCTTTGGGCAGAACTTCCCAAGTGAAAGTGTGCCCAGACTATGCATACTAAAGTATTTATCTAGTCCAGGGATCTTCAAACTACGGCCCTCCAGCTGTTGTGGAACTACACGTCCCATGAGGCATTGTAAAACTCTGACATTCACAGACATTACTAGGAATGATGGGAATTGTAGTTCTTGAACAACTGGAGAGCCATAGTTTGAGGACCCCTGATCTAGTCTGATGAGATAGTATAAAACAAGACCCCATTCACCTCTTTTGCTTTAGCTATATATGGAGAAATTCACCTTCAAAGGTCCCAACAGAAGCAATAAAATCCTAGCTTTTTCCCTATTACTTTCAATTGCACCAAATCTGGGCAGCTTACCAACCCTCTAATATAGGTGTTGGAGACCAATTGAAACCCCACTTTAAATTCTTGATTTTTGAGGATCTTTGAAAATGATTTACTTAACCACTTGAGCTCTGGAAGATCCACCCCCCCCCCACCCCCACCCCGCATGACCAGCCCGTTTTTTGCTTTTTGGCACTGTGTTACGTTAACTGGTAATTGCGCAGACTTGCAACGCTGACCACAAATATAGCTTACTTTTGGTGGAATTTGATCACCACTGGGTTTTTTTCATGTTTTGCGATATAATCTAAAAAGTACAGAAAATTTGAGGGAAAAATAGAATATTTTTTACTTTCTGCTATAAATCATATCCAACATAAACATTTGAAAAATCAAATTTCTTCATAAATTTAGGCCAATAAGTATTCTGCTACATTTTTATGGTAAAAGAAATCACAATAAGCCTATATTGATTGTTGGTTTGTGCAAACATTATAGCGTCTACAAACAATTGTGAATACACTATATTACCAAAAATATTGGGATGCCTACTTTTACACGCACATGAACTTTAATTGAATCCCAGTCTTAGTCCGTATGGTTCAATATTGAGTTGGCCCACCCTTTGCAGTAGAGCTGCATGATTAATCGTTAAAAAATCGCAGTCTCGATTCAATCCCCCTCAGGATCTTAATCCGCCATTTCCACGATTCTATGTAACAAATGCAGAGCCTTTCTCTGCTCAGAGCTGTCAAAAAAAAAAAAAAAAAAAGACGGTAAATGTTTATTAACATTCCTCAGCGCTGAGATAACTGTAAACATTGTATCATTTGGTTCTTTTAGATCAGGGGTAGGCAACCTTTGAGAGGTGGAGATCCACCTGGACAACATGGAGGAGATCAAAGATCACTGGTGTGCAGCACCCTTTAAAAAAAAAAAAAGAAATGAATAGAGATGCATCGAAATTTTAGTGGCCAAAAATGGTGTTATTGGCAGAATGCCGATAAGTGAAAAGGTGCCAATAATGGCACAAAAAACGCACCGCATTTTTACCACGAATTTGAGGCGATTTTACCGCGAATTCACTGCGATTTTGGGCCAATTTTACCATGATTTACTGTGCTTATGGTGTGTTTTTTCATAAGTCCTGTGACTCAAAAACCACATCAAAAATTAAAACAGGTGCGTTATTGATGGGTTCTTGCGGCATTTGAACTGGGAGGCGCGTTTTTTGTGTTTTTTAACTGACCAAAAATCCACCAAGCTGGATTTTTAACACCAAATAGAAGCCCGACAGGCCAGTGTGCAGACATACATAAAATTAAAGGGATACATTTTTCTTGAGCTTTTCTTGCACTAAGTTTGGGTTCACACTCTTGCGATGCAGGAACCAGCGCGATCCCAGCGCGAGTTACCGAATCGCATCTATCCCGCAGGCAGTTCACACTGGCCTGTGCGAACCGCTGCGGGTGTCAATACAAAGTTAATACTTCATATTCCCATCGCACACATTCCTGGATGAGCTCTCAAATTTGGGTGCTGCAGCAATAACCAGCTGGATACTGGTTCAAGTCACAATGAAGATTTTTGCAAGCACACCATGGAACGACGTAACCCCACCATGGCCACATCACATGGCTGACGAAGGCGTCCTGCGTGACTCCGAAACGTTGCACTCTCCTTGTGTTGTGATCATGCAATAAATTATCAGTTTGGATGCTATTTATGTTGTTCCATGGTGTGCTAGCAAATATCTTCATCAATACAAAGTTAATGACACCCCCAGATCGGTTCACAGTGCCAACGGTGGATTCAGACAGGAATCGGATCACATGGGTGTGAACACTCATGCAATCCGATTCCAGTACAGGGAAAAAAAGTCCCTGCACCTTTTTTGTACGAATCCAATGCGTGTTCAGCCATACAAACTGTATGGCTGAACTCGCATTGCATAGACATCGCATGTGATCGGCACAGCAATGCGGGTGTGCAAATCACATGCGATGTTTCTGTTTGCATATGTGTGAACCCAGGCTAAAGGTGCCAATAATGGCCAACAATAAATTCATATTCATTTCAATTGATGATATTAATTTAAAAAGTCGAATATAATACAATTATATAAATGTTTCAAAATTTCATTTTCGGTTTTCGGCCAAGTGCATTTTGCATTTTCTGTTTCGACACCAAAATTTCCATTCAGTGCAACTCTAGAAATTAACTAGCAAGCTCCAATAAAAAGTGAAGACAGCATGAAGAAAACCTAGAAAAATCCATTAAAACGAATGTGACTCTAGAAATGTAAACTTGGCCTACCTTAAGATTTAGCTTCAGTGAGAAACTCAGTATTCCCTTTCATTCACATTTTTTTCACATAATTGGTCACCCCCATAAGGCTGATGCCGGAGTCCACTAAAAGGCAGAACATTTGGTACTGCAGGCTGATTTGCTCGACTAGTTTCAGGGCCTGACTATCAGCTCTGATTTCTGGCTAGTGTAAGTAGTGGGTAATGCAGTGTCCAGGTCAGTAGTAGGTTTGGCAGTGTCCAGAGGTCAGTATTATGTAGATCAGTGTACAGTGGTCAGTAGTAGGTATGTAGGGCGGTGTACAGAGGTCAGTAGTAGGTATGTAGGGCGGTGTACAGAGGTCAGTAGTAGGTATGTAGGGCGGTGTACAGAGGTCAGTAGTGTGTAGGGCAGTGTACAGAGGTCAGTAGTGTGTAGGGCAGTGTACAGAGGTCAGTAGTGTGTAGGGCAGTGTACAGAGGTCAGTAGTGTGTAGGGCGGTGTACAGAGGTCAGTAGTGTGTAGGGCAGTGTACAGAGGTCAGTAGTAGGTATGTAGGGCGGTGTACAGAGGTCAGTAGTATAAAGGGCAGTGAACAGAGGTCAGTAGTGTGTAGGGCAGTGTACAGAGGTCAGTAGTAGGTATGTAGGGCGGTGTACAGAGGTCAGTAGTGTGTAGGGCAGTGTACAGAGGTCAGTAGTAGGTATGTAGGGCGGTGTACAGAGGTCAGTAGTATAAAGGGCAGTGAACAGAGGTCAGTAGTGTGTAGGGCAGTGTACAGAGGTCAGTAGTAGGTATGTAGGGCGGTGTACAGAGGTCAGTAGTGTGTAGGGCAGTGTACAGAGGTCAGTAGTGTGTAGGGCGGTGTACAGAGGTCAGTAGTGTGTAGGGCAGTGTACAGAGGTCAGTAGTGTGTAGGGCAGTGTACAGAGGTCAGTAGTGTGTAGGGCGGTGTACAGAGGTCAGTAGTGTGTAGGGCAGTGTACAGAGGTCAGTAGTGTGTAGGGCAGTGTACAGAGGTCAGTAGTGTGTAGGGCAGTGTACAGAGGTCAGTAGTAGGTATGTAGGGCGGTGTACAGAGGTCAGTAGTATAAAGGGCAGTGAACAGAGGTCAGTATTATGTAGATCAGTGTACAGTGGTCAGTAGTAGGTATGTAGGGCGGTGTACAGAGGTCAGTAGTAGGTATGTAAGGCGGTGTACAGAGGTCAGTAGTAGGTATGTAGGGCGGTGTACAGAGGTCAGTAGTGTGTAGGGCAGTGTACAGAGGTCAGTAGTGTGTAGGGCAGTGTACAGAGGTCAGTAGTGTGTAGGGCGGTGTACAGAGGTCAGTAGTGTGTAGGGCAGTGTACAGAGGTCAGTAGTAGGTATGTAGGGAGGTGTACAGAGGTCAGTAGTATAAAGGGCAGTGAACAGAGGTCAGTAGTGTGTAGGGCAGTGTACAGAGGTCAGTAGTAGGTATGTAGGGCGGTGTACAGAGGTCAGTAGTGTGTAGGGCAGTGTACAGAGGTCAGTAGTGTGTAGGGCGGTGTACAGAGGTCAGTAGTGTGTAGGGCAGTGTACAGAGGTCAGTAGTGTGTAGGGCAGTGTACAGAGGTCAGTAGTGTGTAGGGCAGTGTACAGAGGTCAGTAGTGTGTAGGGCGGTGTACAGAGGTCAGTAGTGTGTAGGGCAGTGTACAGAGGTCAGTAGTGTGTAGGGCAGTGTACAGAGGTCAGTAGTGTGTAGGGCAGTGTACAGAGGTCAGTAGTGTGTAGGGCAGTGTACAGAGGTCAGTAGTAGGTATGTAGGGCGGTGTACAGAGGTCAGTAGTATAAAGGGCAGTGAACAGAGGTCAGTAGTGTGTAGGGCAGTGTACAGAGGTCAGTAGTAGGTATGTAGGGCGGTGTACAGAGGTCAGTAGTGTGTAGGGCAGTGTGCAGAGGTCAGTAGTGTGTAGGGCAGTGTACAGAGGTCAGTAGTGTGTAGGGCGGTGTACAGAGGTCAGTAGTGTGTAGGGCAGTGTACAGAGGTCCGTAGTGTGTAGGGCAGTGTACAGAGGTCAGTAGTGTGTAGGGCGGTGTACAGAGGTCAGTAGTGTGTAGGGCGGTGTACAGAGGTCAGTAGTGTGTAGGGCAGTGTACAGAGGTCAGTAGTAGGTATGTAGGGCGGTGTACAGAGGTCAGTAGTATAAAGGGCAGTGTACAGAGGTCAGTAGTGTGTAGGGCAGTGTACAGAGGTCAGTAGTAGGTATGTAGGGCGGTGTACAGAGGTCAGTAGTGTGTAGGACAGTGTACAGAGGTCAGTAGTGTGTAGGGCAGTGTACAGAGGTCAGTAGTGTGTAGGGCAGTGTACAGAGGTCAGTAGTATAAAGGGCAGTGTACAGAGGTCAGTAGTGTGTAGGGCAGTGTACAGAGGTCAGTAGTATAAAGGGCAGTGTACAGAGGTCAGTAATAGGTAGGTCAGTGTACGGAGGTCAGTAGTGTGTAGGGCAGTGTACAGAGGTCAGTAGTAGGTAAGGGAATGTACAGGGGTCAGTGGTATGTTGGGCAATGTACAGAGGTCTTTGGTATGTAGGGCAGTGTACACTGGTCAGTAGTAGGTAAGACAGTGTACAGAGGTCAGCAGTATGTAAAGATGTGTACAGAGGTCAGAAGGATTAAAGGAGAAGTCCAGCCTAAGCTCGTTTGGCTGGGCTTCTCCTATGGGTCACAGGAGTGCAATTCATTTTGCACTCCTGTGACCTGTTTTCAGCAGAGAGCAGACTGAAGTCCGCTCTCTGCTGACCTCACAGGAATCCGTCCAGTTATCACGACAATGGGAGTCTGGATCCACCAGGTACCTGGACTGACTGAGAGCGTGAGTGGGCCGCTGCCCACCCCTCCACAGCTCAGCACTCGAGTGTAGCGTGGAGAAGCAGAGCTCTGGGAGCTGTGAGAACCGAGCCATTGGCGATGTTCGATCGTTCTGTTCTCAGTGTAGAGGTGATGGGGGACAGATGCAGCATCGGACCGATCATCCTGCCGGCTGCATCCACCTAGGTAAGTATGATAGAAGAAAAAAACCCAGACCCTTACTTCTCTTTTAAGGGCACTATGCAAAGGGTCAGTAGGATGTAGGGCAGTGTGCAGAGGTCAGTAGGATGAAGAGAAGTAAACAGAGGTCAGCATTATGAAAAGAAATGTATAGGGATCAACAGGGCAGAGAACAGGGAGTCAGTAGGGCAGAGGACAGGGGATCAGGAGTACACGGTACTAGGAGGGGTCAAGGAGGTCATGGGGCAAGGGGGGTCAGGAGAGCACAGTACTGGGGGTTTAGAAGGGCAGAGTACAAGGGGGTCAGGAGGGTGTGGTATGGGGGGGGGCAGTAGGGCACGGAACTTGGGGAGTCAGGAAGGTATGGTATTGGGTGGCCAAGAGGGAATGGTACTGGGGGTTAGGAGGGCACGTCACTGGAGGGGGTCAGGAGGGTACGGCACTGGAGGGGGGTCAGGAGGGTACGGCACTGGGGGGGTCTCGAGGTCACGGCACTGGGGGGTCAGGAGAGTATGGTGCTGGGTTGTCAGGAGGGCATGGTATTGGGGGGGGGGTCAGAAGATTATGGTATTGGGGGGTTAGGAGGTCATGGCACTGGGAGGTCAGGAGGGTACAGTACTGGGGAGTCAGGAGGCCTGGGGTGTCAGGAGGGCATGGTATTAGGGGTTCAGAAGAGTATGGTATTGGGGTCCAGGAAAGAATAGTACTGTGTGGTCAGGAGGGTGCAGACGTTGTTACCAGATGCAGAGTAACGCAGCGAAGCAGCATGTTCTGACACTAATCCCTGCCAGCCCTCCACTCTAGTCCATCCCACAAGCACATTGGATAAATTAGAGAGGAGACGGACGGTGGGGAAGAGCACACTATACACAAGGCTCAGGGAAAGAGTTTGGGCACGTTCGTAAAAGGGCCGAACCTGCCTGAGCTATTCCGGATGCTTTCCCCGCCATTTTTTTTTAGCAGAGACCCTAGAGAAAAAAATGGCGGTTGTTGCAATATTTTATGTCACATTGTATTGGCGCAGCAGTCTTCCAAATGCAATTTTTGGGGAAAAAATACACTTCAATGAATTAAAAAAAAAAATAGACAGTAAAGTTATCCCAATTTTTTTGTATAATGCGAAAGATGATATTCGCCGCGAGAATCTGTGATCTTTATTCTAAGCAAAAAATTGTGATTCTCATTTTAGACAGAATCTTGCAGCTCCACTTTGCAGCTACTGTAAAACAGTTTCAACTCTTCTGGGAAGGCTGCCACAAGGTTTAGGAGTGTGTCTATGGGAATGTTTGACCATTCTTCCAGAAGCGCGTCTGTGAGTTCAGGCACTGATGTGGATGAGAAGGCCTGGATCACAGTCTCCGCTGTAATTCAACCCAAAGGTGTTCTATTGGGTTGAGGTGCAGGCCAGTCAAGTTCCTTTACCCCAAACATGCTCATCCAGGTCTTTATGGACCTTCTTTGTGCACTGGTGCGCAGTCCTGTTAGAACAGGAATGGGCCATCCCCAAACTGTTCCCGCAAAGTTGGGAGCATGAAATTGTCCAAAATGTCTTGGTATGCTGACACCTTAAGAGTTCCCTTTACTGGAACTAAGGGACCAAGCCCAACCCCTGAAAAACAACCCCACACCATAATCCCCCCCTCCACCAAATGATTTGGACCAGTGCACAAAACAAAGTCCATAAAGACTTGTGTGGGTGAGTTTGGGGTGGAAGAACTTGACTGGCCTCAACCTAACAAAACTCCTTTGAGATGAATTAGAGTGAAGACTGCGAGCCAGGCCTTTTCATCCAACATCAGTACCTGACCTCACAAATGCACTTCTGGAAGAATGGTCAAACATTCCCATAGACACACTCCTAAACCTTGTGGACAGCCTTCCCTGAAGAGTTGAAGCTGTTATAGCTGCAAAGGGTGGGCCAACTCAGAATTGAACCCTACAGGCTAAGACTGGGATGCCATTAAAGTGTGTGTAAAGGCAGGTGTCCCAATACTTTTGGTAATATAGTGTATACTGGAATTTTTATTTTTTTATACTAGTATTGGCGGTGATCAGCGACTTATAGCGGGACTGTTATAGTATGCTGGCAATCTGACACTGACTGACTTTTTTAACACTGTGGGAACCAGTGACACTAATACAGTGATGTTAAAAATGTGCACTGTCGCTGTACTAATGACACTGGCTGGGAAGGGGTTAACATCAATGGGAAACAAAAACCTGCACATCCCCACTTTCAGGACAGAGCTCTATATTGTTTACATTCACAGAGCTCTGTCCTGTCGACCTCTTCACCAATCAGCGGGTGACAGGGGTCAATCATTGGCCAGCATCCACTGATAGGCTTGTGCTGTGACTAATCACAGCACAACCAGACGTGCGCATGTGTGCCCCCCTACCCGGAAGTCCTGGATCACGTACTAAATACATGCTTCAGCGTAGGAGAGCTGCTCTATCGCTGTACTCCTACGTGGGGAGGTAAGCATGCGGTTATAGATGAACTTCTCCAGAAGTAGAGTCTGCCTCTCACCTAGCTCTACATCCCCCTGGGGTGCCACCATTCTGGCGCATGCATAGATCTACCCACAGCTCTGTATGGCCTTTGGGTCCTGGCAAAGTCCATGGCACATCTGCGCACACACAGATTATTTTCTGCGCATGCACAGACAGGGAAAGTTTTGGACTTCCTTGGAAGCAGATGCCTGAGGAACCCAGCACGTTTGCAGATGTGCCACAGGGCTCACTTAGGACCTGAGTGTAAAGACTTGCATTGCATCCCCTGCTTGCTTCAGTGTGTAGCATTTGGTGGGCTTGCCACCCGCCGATCGCTACATGTCGGGTAGACTTTGCCACGGGCGCGAAACATTGTGACCGTGGTATGTAAACACCCTCATCCTCTCCTTATTGCAGCTTAAAGGAAAAGTCCAGCCTGGGCTCGTTCGACTGGGCTTCTCCTACGGGTCACAGGAGTGCAATTTGTTTTTCACTCCTGTGACCCGTTTTCAGCAGAAAGCGATCTGGAGTCCACTCTCTGCTGACGCCACCAGGATCAGTCCAGGCACCGGATGTCTGGATCTGCCAGGTGCCTGGACTGATAGGCCTCTCAGCGATCCGCAGAGACGGCCGCTCCCTGCCCCTTCACAGCTGAGCGCTCCAATGAGCTTGGAGGAGCAGAGCAGGAGAGAAGCTGATTGACAGTCCGCAGCTCTCTGCTCGGGGAGGTGAGAGAACCGAGCCACCGGGGATGTTCAGTGGCTCGGTTCTCAGTGTAGAGGCGGCAGGGGACTGATGCATCGGACCGATGCTGCATCCAGGTAAGTATGAATATGGGATAAAAAAAACCCAAAAAACCCATACTTCTCTTTTAAGGGCAGTGGGTCGGTTGGCAAGTGGCAAAAATACGGCTCAACCATGCTTTTTTGCCAGTATCCCCCCCCCCCCCCTCCCCCAACCCGCATGTCTTAATGAAGTCTTAGGATGAAGGTACCCTTTAACATTACAAGCAGCTAGAGAGGACAGGAATGGCTTGTTTTAAAACTCTTTTATTGCTTGTTAACCACTTCAGCCCCGGAAGGATTTACCCCCTTCCTGACCAGAGCACTTTTTACAATTTGGCACTGCGTCGCTTTAACTGCTAATTGCGCGGTCATGCAATGCTGTAACCAAACGAAATTTGCGTCCTTTTCTTCCCACAAATAGAGCTTTCTTTTGATGGTATTTGATCACCTCTGCCGTTTTTATTTTTTGCGCTATACACGGAAAAAGACCGAAAATTTTGAAAAAAAATGATATTTTCTACTTTTTGTTCTAAAAAAAATCCAATAAACTCAATTTTAGTCATACATTTAGGCCAAAATGTATTTGGCCACATGTCTTTGGTAAAAAAAATGTCAATAAGTGTATATTTATTGGTTTGCGCAAAAGTTATAGCGCCTACAAACTAGGGTACATTTTCTGGAATTTACACAGTCTTTAATTTATGACTGCCTATGTCATTTCTTGAGGTGCTAAAATGACAGGGCAGTACAAAACCCCCCCAAATGACCCCATTTTGGAAAGTAGACACCCCAAGGAAATTGCTGAGAGGCATGTTGAGCCCATTGAATATTCATTTTTTTTGTCCCAAGTGATTGAATAATGAAAAAAAAAAAAAAAAAAAAAACAAAATTACAAAAAGTTGTCACTAAATGATATATTGCTCACACAGGCCATGGGCATATGTGGAATTGCACCCCAAAATACATTTAGCTGCTTCTCCTGAGTATGGGGATACCACATGTGTGGGACTTTTTGGGAGCCTAGCCGCATACGGGGCCCCGAAAACCAATCACTGCCTTCAGGATTTCTAAGGGCGTACATTTTTGATTTTACTCCTCACTACCTATCACAGTTTTGAAGGCCATAAAATGCCCAGATGGCACAAACCCCCCCCAAATGACCCCATTTTGGAAAGTAGACACCCCAAGCTATTTGCTGAGAGGCATGTTGAGTCCATGGAATATTTTATATTTTGACACAAGTTGCGGGAAAGTGACAATTTATTTTTTTTTTTTTTTTTTTTTTGCACAAAGTTGTCACTAAATGATATATTGCTCACACAGGTCATGGGCATATGTGGAATTGCACCCCAAAATACATTTAGCTGCTTCTCCTGAGTATGGGGATACCACATGTGTGGGACTTTTTGGGAGCCTAGCCGCGTACGGGACCCCGAAAACCAATCACCGCCTTCAGGATTTCTAAGGGTGTACATTTTTGATTTCACTCTTCACTGCCTATCACAGTTTCGGAGGCCATGGAATGCCCAGGTGGCACAAAACCCCCCCAAATGACCCCATTTTGGAAAGTAGACACCCCAAGCTATTTGCTGAGAGGCATGGTGAGTATTTTGCAGCTCTCATTTGTTTTTGAAAATGAAGAAAGACAAAAAAAAAAATTTTTTTTTTCTTTTTTTAATTTTCAAAACTTTGTGACAAAAAGTGAGGTCTGCAAAATACTCACTATACCTCTCAGCAAATAGCTTGGGGTGTCTACTTTCCAAAATGGGGTCATTTGGGGGGGGGTTTGTGCCACCTGGGCATTCCATGGCCTCCGAGACTGTGATAGGCAGTGAAGAGTGAAATCAAAAATTTACGGCCTTAGAAAGCCTGAAGGCGGTGCTTGGTTTTCGGGGTCCCATACGTGGCTAGGCTCCCAAAAAGTCTCACACATGTGGTATCCCCGTACTCAGGAGAAGCAACAGAATGTATTTTGGGGTGTAATTTCACATATTCCCATGGCATGTTTGAGCAATATATCATTTAGTGACAACTTTGTGCAAAAAAAAAAAAAAAATAATAATAATTTGTCTCTTTCCCGCAACTTGTGTCACAATATAAAATATTCCATGGACTCGACATGCCTCTCAGCAAATAGCTTGGGGTGTCTACTTTCCAAAATGGGGTCATTTGGGGGGGTTTGAACTGTCCTGGCATTTTATGCACAACATTTAGAAGCTTATGTCACACATCACCCACTCTTCTAACCACTTGAAGACAAAGCCCTTTCTGACACTTTTTGATTACATGAAAAAATTATTTTTTTTTGCAAGAAAATTACTTTGAACCCCCACACATTATATATTTTTTTAAAGCAAATGCCCTACAGATTAAAATGGTGGGTGTTTAATTTTTTTTTTTCACACAGTATTTGCGCAGCGATTTTTCAAACGCATTTTTTGGGGAAAAAACACACTTTTTTACATTTTAATGCACTAAAACACACTATATTGCCCAAATGTTTGATGAAATAAAAAAGATGATCTTAGGCCGAGTACATGGATACCAAACATGACATGCTTTACAACTGTGCACAAACGTGCAGTGACAACAAAATAAATACATTTTTAAAAGCCTTTAAAAGCCTTTACAGGTTACCACTTTAGATTTACAGAGGAGGTCTACTGCTAAAATTACTGCCCTCGATCTGACCGTCGCGGTGATACCTCACATGCATGGTGCAATTGCTGTTTACATTTGACGCCAGACCGACGCTTGCGTTCGCCTTAGCGCAAGAGCAGGGGGGACAGGGGTGCTTTTTTTTTTTTTTTTTTTTTTTCTTTATTATTTTTTTGCTTTTTTATCTTATTTTAAAACTGTTCCTTTCATTTTTTTTTTTTTTTAATCATTTTTATTGTTATCTCAGGGAATGTAAATATCCCCTATGATAGCAATAGGTAGTGACAGGTACTCTTTTTTGAAAAAATTGGGGTCTATTAGACCCTAGATTTCTCCTCTGCCCTCAAAGCATCTGACCACACCAAGATCGGTGTGATAAAATGCTTCCCCAATTTCCCAATGGCGCTATTTACATCCGGCGAAATCTAAGTCATAAAATGCTCGTAGCTTCCGGTTTCTTAGGCCATAGAGATGTTTGGAGCCACTCTGGTCTCTGATCAGGTCTATGGTCAGCTGGCTGAATCACCGGCTGCATTCTCAGGTTCCCTGTTGAGACAGGAGAGCCAGAGAAAAACACGGAAGACGGTGGGGGGGGGGGGCATTCTCTCCCACTGCTTGTAAAAGCAGTCTAGAGGCTAATTAGCCGCTAGGATTGCTTCTACATGAAAGCCGACCGCTGGCTGAAAAGAATGATACCAAGATGATACCTAAACCTGCAAGCATCATTCTGGTATAACCACTCAAAGTCGTGAATGCTGTACTCAGACAAAAATATGGTTAACAATAAAGCACAGTAAACGGTAAAGTATAAAAAATTGCAGACCTGAAAAGCAAACATGATAAAACATAATAACAATAAAACATTGCAGAATAGAATACAGTAAAAAAGAGCAGAACAATAGAGAGAATAGAGAGAGAGAGAATAGAGAGAGAACAATAAAACGACAACTATTATTTTTTATTTTATATTTTTGTTTGTGTTTTTTTTTTTTTTTTTTTCACTTTTTTTGTAACTGTAACTTTTATAACTGTAACCGGTTCCAGGTTCGGGTCTCTCAAAATGCGATGGCATCTTGGGAGACCCTGTGAAAGTGTGTCCTAGTCTGTGCAATGCTGTACCCTACGCTAATACTCAGCTAGTGAATGGTAGCGTTCAAAACATTCACCAATGCAAAGACCAGGATTGTCAGGACAGGAGAGACAATAATAGCGGGTGTAACGCCTATATCCGCGCTTGCTGCAGACACAACATCTTTTTTGGGGGGGTTCGCTGGGTAGGGGTACTCGGGAGGACATAAAAATGCCTCTCATGCAGCCGACTGCATTTGGTTGGGGATGTGAATGGGGGAAGTACGGGCGCTGCAGAAGCGGTAGGTTCCCAATTAGGATTGGCGAATGCAGCAGGAAGGGCACTATGGGCACGACGGGCCTGTGTTTGTCTTTTTGGTGGCAGCGGGACACTACTTGTGCTTGCCACCTCACCAGCTTGAACTGCACTTATGGGACTCGCCACGTCACCAAGTGTTACTGCAGTGCTGGTTTGACTACGACCGGGGTGTACTAGGCCGCTGGCGCTTGCCAGTTCACCAAAACGCTACCAAAAAAACTGTTAACGATCGCAGGGATCAGGCCTGACTCTGCGAACGCTGCAGTTATGCATTTAGTGTTTTGTAAGTGACAGTGATCGATCGATACTGCACTTGGGTGGGCTGGGCTGGGCCGGGCGGAGGGGCAAAACGCAGGTGCTAGCAGGTATCTGGGCTGATCCCGCTAACACTGCGTTTTTGGGAACCCTAAACTGCTGGGGACGCCAGTATAGATCTGATCGGATCAGATATTGATCAGTTCAGATACTATACCACTAAGGGAGGTGTACAGTGCGTGCGTGGGTGTTAGCGCTACTGGCACTAACCTGACGCTGCCTGGGGCTGGTGCTTGCCAGTTCACCAAAACGCTACAAAAAAAACTGTTAGCGATCGCAGGGATCAGGCCTGACTCTGCGAACGCTGCAGTTATGCGTTTAGTGTTTTGTAAGTGACAGTGATCGATCGATACTGCACTTGGGTGGGCTGGGCTGGGCCGGGCGGAGGGGTAAAACGCAGTTGCTAGCAGGTATCTGGGCTGATCCCGCTAACACTGCGTTTGTGGGAACCCTAAACTGCTGGGGACGCTAGTATAGATCTGATCGGATCAGATATTGATGCGTTCAGATACTATACCACTAAGGGAGGTGTACGGTGCGTGGGTGTTAGCGGTACTGGCACTAACCTGACACTGCTTGGGGCTGGTGCTTGCCATTTCACCAAAATGCTACCAAAAAAACTGTTAGCGATCGCAGGGATCAGGCCTGACTCAGCGAACGCTGCAGTTATGCGTTTAGTGTTTTGTAAGTGACAGTGATCGATCGATACTGCACTTGGGTGGGCTGGGCCGAGCTGGGCGGAGGGGCAAAACGCAGGTGCTAGCAGGTATCTGGGCTGATCCCACTAACACTGCGTTTTTGGGAACCCTAAACTGCTGGGGACGCCAGTATAGATCTGATCGGATCAGATATTGATGCGATCAGATACTATACCACTAAGGGAGGCGTATGCTGCGTGCGTGGGTGTTAGCGGTACTGGCGCTAATCTGACCCTGCCTGGGGCGACGCATATCACCGCCGGGCGATCAGGGGGCTAAATCTTTATTCGGTAATAAACGGCGGGTTCCCTGACACTATAAAAAATAAACAAACTAACCAGCGTCACCCGTAACGTTTATACGGTGATCAGTGGTGAAAGGGTTAACTAGGGGGCAATCAAGGGGTTAAAACATTTATTAGATAGTATATGGGGGTCCCTGTCGCTATAAAACTCTGACGGCGAACCTAAATATTTACGTCCCTAACTAGCATCACCAGCGACACTAATACAGCGATCAAAAAATGATCGCTTAGCGACACTGGTGACAGGGGGTGATCAAGGGGTTAAAACTTTATTAGGGGGGGTTAGGGGGGTACCCTAGACCTACAGGGGGCCTAACACTCACTGCCCTGACACTGTAACTGTCACAAACTGACACCAATACAGTAATCAGAAAAAAAAAAAAAAAAAAACTGCTGGTGTCAGTTTGTGACAGGGGGGGGGGGGGGGGTGATTGGGGGGGGATCGGGGGGCGATCGGGGGGGGGATCGGGGTGTTTAGTGTGCCTGGCATGTTCTACTGTGTGTGTAGTGTGTTGGTGCACTTACATTGCAGTCTTCTCTCCTCGGCCCGGAACGGAAAATACCGAGCCGAGGAGAGATGACATCATTTCCTCTGCCTCTGTGTACAATACAGAGGCAGGGAAATGATCCCATTGGCTGAGAGCGATCGCGAGGGGGGGGCCACGAATGGATGGCCTCCCCCTCACCTCCGATCGCCGGGGGAGATTTGCCGACCGCCGCAGGCACCGGGGGGGGGTCCGATCGGACCCCCCACCCGCGGGCAGGCAAGGACGTACATATACGTCCTTTTGCCTGCCCGTGCCGCTCTGTCGACGTATATAGTCGTGCGGCGGTCGGCAAGTGGTTAAGAATTTGCAAATACTTTAATGACCGTAGTATAAGGACCAGTTCACTTTAAAGGAGCACATTTCTCTAATGTATACATTACAAATATTGTTTTATGAGGCACTGGTGAAATCACTAAATATAGCTAATTTACCTATTTACCCTGTGAGAGCACAGCTTATATATACCCATGACATTTTCTGGTTTAATTAACAAAGAGCGCACCAAGCACAGCACCAAGTGCAGGAAACTTAGGCACCGATCAAAATTTTTTCCCAGAGGCCTTACCAAATCATGATTGGTTGAGTTGATTTGGGTAGACAGCAAAATAGGGAATGTTTTGGTTACATCATCTGAAAGATTCTGTAGTACCTATACTTACGTCTTCATGTGGTGGATTGTTAAAGGCAGTGAGACTCCATATGTGATACTTTGTTTTAGGGCCAATTCACACCAGTGCGTTTGATCTGCGTTTTAGCGTAGCTGTAAAACGCAGATCAACAGGACGACATCTGAAAAACAACCATTTCCAGTGTGTCCTATTCACACATCACACATGCAAATGTATCTCAATGGATATCGGTGCACGATAAAACATGACTTAAGTGCTAGGAAATGCACATGCATTTTTCATATATTTTAGCACAAGTCAGTGTGAATTAGGATGGTTGCTTTTTACTGTCTTAGGACTGTTTGACATGAATAATCACAACTACATGCTGTTGCATGGATAATGCCATCGGGAGCTCATTGTCCTATCAGTTTACAGTTGCTACTCTTCACTAGTTGCAGGAATTTTTTGTAGTATGATTGAGCTACTAAAAATGCCTAAAAAGCTTACGTTTGGTTGGGAGGGCAAAGTGGGTTTTTAGCTTTGGATGGAGTTGTGCTTCTAGTGAGTAATATAACTGTGCAACTTGTTCCTACAGAAGGTGCTACAGGCGGTTACTCCTATTGCTCCCAACTTACCCACCGGAATGCCAGCAAACCAAACACACAATGACAAAGTTGCTTCTCCTGCCACCCCATTTAAAGATCAGAAGCCACTATCTGACAGCCAGAAGGATAAACAAGCTTTGCTGGACCTAGCAGAACTAGCAGGAGAAGGCATGACACTGACTCAGTGGAACTTTATACCCAGCAAAGCCAGCAACCAAACAGGTGATCTGAAAATCCAAAAGAAATAAACTGTTTCCTTTTGATATTACTTTTTACTGAACACTTAACACAATATTTATCCCCAGGCCGAGAATCACCAGTCAGCATTGCATGTAGTGGATTCATTCCTTCAGAAGAAGAAGTGACCAGAAAAGAGAGCCATATTCTTGATCCTAACAAAGTATGTTGATTTAACTCTTTTATCGCTAGTAGATGCAGTGTTGTGGGTCTGTTCACCTCCTATAGAAGCAGTGACTGGTTAATGAAAACATACAAACCCTGGAAATTTTTAGGTTTTTTTTGTATTAAGATTCACTATTGGATGTGCTTTGAGTAGGCGGATGTGCTAAACACTCCAACACCATCAGTGCTTCATAAAGTTATAATCTGTCCTTCCCTCTCTTGTGCCTGCCCATCACATTCTGGAGCCAATCGTGAGGCAAGGGAGGGGCAGGGCAGTTCTCAAAATTAACACAACTTTAGAAAATTTATATTAAAGTGCTTCTAAAGCTAAAAAGTTTTTTTTTTTAATTTAAAGCGATACTAAAGTCACATTTTTTTTTTCTTTCATTTAAAAATATCAAACATGTTAAACTTACCTGCTCTGTGAAATGGTTTTTGCACAGAGTAGCCCAGAGCCTCCTCTTCTCGGGTCCCTTTTTGGCGCTTCTAGCCCCTACCTCTTGTTGAGTGCCCCCACAGCAAGCAGCTTGCTATGGGGGGGCACCCTAGCCGAGCCACAGCTCCCTGTGTTCATTTAGACACAAAGACACGGCCTGGACCCGCCCCCTTTCTCTCCTCATTGGCTCACTGGCTTTGATTGACAGCAGCAGGAGCCAATGGTGCCACGCTGCTGTCTCAGTCAACGAGGAGGGGGGTCCCAGACAGCCGAGTCTCTTGTGCAACATCGCTGAATCTAGATGGACTTCAGGGAAGTATTGGGCTGTGGGGGGCTGCTGTACACAGAAGGTTTTTTTATTTTAATGCATAGAATTGCATTGAGATAAAAAAAAAACTTCTGTCTTTACAAGCACTTTAATGCATTCCCTGCATTAAGGTAAAAAAAAAAAATGTTTTGCTACCTGCTGTGCTCCATTCCCCTCAAAAACACCTGAGTTCTGTATCGATCCACCGATGTGCCCATCTGCATGTCTTCTCCCTTGTCTTTCTCTCCTCACAAATCCTATGAGCTCAGGAGTAAGCCCACCAATCTGCCCCCATAGTAAGTGGCTTGCTATTGGGGCAGATACAGAAGAGGAGGAGCAAAGAGTATCGGCGGAGACCCCAGAAGAGGGGGAAGGGGGTCACTCTGTACAGTACTATTGCACAGAGCAGGTGAGTATAACGTTTATTATTTTCATTTAAAATAAAAAGTCTTGCATTTACAAACGCTTTAATGATTAGAGATCTTTACAGTTTTCTTACACTTAAATGAAACCTATGATTTCAGCATACACTTTTATTTTATATCATCAGCATTGTAGTAATAATAGTTATTTTTGAAAGTCCAATATAAGCTTACTTGAAAAATCTCCTTTCAAGTTGTGAGGTCAGCCTGCCTGCTGGCCGTCTTTCTACAATTTCCTGGATTCCCTGCATGTTTTGCAGCTTCTCCTCTGCTGTTTACTATCAGTTCTAAGGACTATATATCCCGTGGTACCTTGCTGCTTGCAAGCAGTGTTTCCTGCACTGACTCCACCTCCTGTAACTCCTCCTCTCAGCAGCTCTGTAGATAAGAACACAGGCTCTGCGAAATGAGTGACACAGCAGTGCCTGCTCACAGGGCATAGCAAATACGTGTCACAGAATTCAAGGGATCTTCACAAAGTAAGTAAGGGGAGAAATAATTGAACTAAAATGTAGAAATGCATTTATGATTTTACATTTTGACCTTAGATAAGCTTTAAAATGATTGTTTTTACATAGTATCAATGGCTTGTTAAAGCGGAGTTTCAGTCGTTTTTACGTTTATTAAAAGTCAGCAGCTACCCCTAGGTTCAGTGTTGGGACCCTTACTTTTTAATACCTTTATAAATGATATAGGGTCTGTGATTAAAAGTACAATTTCTGTCTTTGCAGATGACCCCAAGCTATGCAGTGCAATGTCCTTACAGGATGTCTCCAATTTACAAGCCGACCTCAATGCACTGTCTAATTGGGCAACTAAGTGGCACATGAGGTTTAATGTTGATAAATGTAAAGTTATGCATGCATCATACATACTAGGGGGAGTACAACTGGGGGAATCCATAGTGGAGAAGGATCTGGGTGTTTTGGTAGATCATAAGCTCAATAATAGCATGCAATGCCAAGCTGCAGTTTCCAATGCAAGCAGAGTCCTTTATTGTATTAAGAGAGGTATGGACTCCAAAAGCGAGATATCACTTTGCCCCTGTACAAATCATTAGTAAAACCTCATCTGGAATATGCAGTTCAGTTTTGAGCACCAGTTCTCAAAAAGGATATCGGGGAACTGGAGAAAGTGCAGAGAAGGGCAACCAAATTGATAAGAGGCATGGAGGAGCTCAACTATAAGGAAAGATTAGAGGAACTGAATTTATTAGGGGGGATATGATCAACATGTACAAATGCATAAGTGGTCCATATAGTGAACTTGGTGTTGAGTTATTCACTTTCAGGTCATCACAGAGGACAAGGGGGCACTCTACATCTAGTCAGTAAGACCTGTGAAAATGTGGAATAGACTCCCTCCAGAGGTGGTTCTGGCCAGCTCAGTAGATTGCTTTAACCCTTTCATGACTAAGCCTATTTTTGAAATTTGGTGTTTACAAGTTAAAATCCGTATTTTTTGCTAGAAAATTACTTAGAACCCCCAAACATTATATATATTTTTTTAGAAGAGAGTCTAAAGAATAAAATGGCGATTGTTGCAATATTTTTTATAACACGGTATTTGTGCAGCGGTGTTTTAAACGCAAATTTTTGGAAAAGTGACACTTTCATGAATTTTAAAAAATCCAAACAGTAAAGTTACCCCAATTTTTTTGTATAATGTGAAAGATGATGTTACGCCGAGTAAATAGATACCAAACATGTCACCCTTTATAATTGCACGCACTCGTGGAATGGCGACGAACTACGGTACCTATGAATTTCCATAGGCGACGCTTTAAAAATTTTTTACGGTTACCAGGTTTGAGCTACAGAGGAGGTCTAGGGCTAGAATTATTGCTCTCGCTCTGACGATCGCGGCGATACCTCACATGTGTGGTTTGAACACCGTTTACATATGCGGGCGCGACTTCCGTATGCGTTTTCTTCGCTGCGCGAGCTCGCGGGGACGGGGTCGCTTTAAAAAATTTTTTTTTTTTAAATTTATTTATTTTATTTATTTTTGTACTTTTATAAATTGTGTTTAAACATTTTTTTTTTTTTTTTACTTTTATTGCTGTCACAAGCAATGTAAACATCCCTTGTGACAGTAATATGTGGTGACAGGTACTCTTTATGGAGGGATGGGGGGTCTAAAAGACCCCCCATCCCTCCTTTACACTTCAAAGTATTCAGATCGCCGAAAACGGCGATTCTGAATACTGTGTACTTTTTTAAATTCGGCGCCAATGGCAGCCGAGTAAACGGGAAGTGACGTCATGACGCCGCTTCCGCGTTTACAATTAGAAGGCTGGAACGAAGCCGCTCACAGCTTCGTTCCAGCCCGCCCCCAGCCGCCGGAGATTCCCGAATGGACACCGGGCCTCCCGATCGCACGGGAGGCCCGGTAACAGCGGCGGGAGGCGGCGGGAGGGGGGGGATGTCCCCTCCCGCTCCTCCGGTATAACAGCCGAGCGGCTTTTAGCCGCATCGGTTGTTATATTCGGGTAGCCGATCGCCCGCTGAAAACAACGGTACCGGGATGATGCCTGCAGCTGCGGGCATCATCCCGGTATGACCCCGGAAAGCCGAGGACGCATATGTGCGTTCGGTCGGCGGGAAGGGGTTAAAAAAGGCATGGATTCTTTCCAGAATCTATATAATATAATTGGGTACTGACATTTATAGGTAAAGTTGATCCTGGGAAAATCCGATTGCCTCTCAGGGGATCAGGATGGAATGTTTTCCCCTGCTGTAATAAATTGGGGCATTCTTTGCTGGGGTTTTTCGCCTTCCTCTGGATCAACTATGGGTGAAGGATTGTGTATATGGGATTGTATTTTTTTTTTTGGTTGAACTAGATGGACTTGTGTCTTTTTTCAACCTGTGTAACTATATACAAAAAGTGTAGCTGCTGACTTTTAATAAACACACACTCGCCTGTCCCACGTCCAGCGATGCGGTTGCCCGAAGCCTTGCTCCTCTCCCTTGCTCCTCTCCCTCTCCTCTCCACGGCGCCGACATTGCGAATGTGGGCACCTGGCTGTAACAGCATGTGCGAGTCACGCTGAGTCGTGCTGAGCCTTCTGACGTGTCCCAGAAGATTGCAGGGAGCGAGGGGGAGAGGAGGAGTAGCCTAGGCGGCAAGAGTGGAAGTGGGAGCTGGGTACCTGTCAAAACTAGGTACCCGCTGCCCCCCCCCCCCCCAAAAAAAAAAAAAAAAATTACATGCTAAATTTGGCATGTAAGGGGGTGAGGAGTGCTTAAAACGGAAGTTCCATTTTTGGGTGGAACTCTGCTTTAATGAAGGTTTTTTTTTTTTTTATGTACATGCACAAATGCACCATAGCTGATGTTTAGTTTATTGATCTTGCTTAAAATTATGTTTGACAGGCTTCACAGTGATGGTGATATTGGTAGGCAAAATGTCCTATTTTTACACTGCTACTTATGAAAGTTGGTATTTGCATGGCCTAAAAGGCAAGAATCCAGAAAATCACTCAAAACATTTAGGAGTGTGCCTGCCATGCACCACAGTGCAGCGTTACATGGGACATCATAAAGAAAAGGTTATTTAAAAAAAATAAATGATCTTGGTAAAACTAGTATTCTAATATAGCATCCCTTAAATTTGCTCAAGAATATAATTTAAAACTGTTTATCTACATAAAAGTTTTACAAAATGTATACATCTGATTTTTTTCATTTTGTTTCTTTTCCATCTTTTATTGTTCTTGGTATTGTCAGAATGCAGTCATTACTCTGATGGCAGATTTCATGGAGATGGTGAATAATCCTCATTTGAGTGATGCTCAGCTGCAGACGGACTGTGGGGAGGTGCTAAGTGTGCACATGTTTGTGTTGTATGCCCGCTGCCCTCTGCTTGTTGAAGCGGTAAGTGACATTTTTTCATTAACAGGCATTTTAACAATAAAAAAAGAGTGTACAGTTTTTCTGCACATAATTTGTATCTTTTTTTATAGCAAAGACAAAAAATATATAGTTTTACATTTTATTCTTGTGTAAATATGAAATATTGCATAATAATAGTTTGCATTCATCTTTGGAGTCAGCAGGTGGAGATTAAGGCTCCGTGCACATTGGCTTAAGAATTGCTGCTTGCTTGCCCAGTGTGCATGGAGCTTTAGACTCCTTTTCATCTAATTTAGGCTCTTCCTTTGCTCTTTTGACAGAAAGCATATTGTTTACAGAACTCAATAGCTTAAGCTAAGATGAACATACCCAATTGAATTAGTCAGAACAGTAACTCATCCCTTTGCTGATTGCTTATTAGACGTTTTAGTAAGACAAATGGAGTCTTACTAAAGCGTCTGTTGTGCTTTATATGCAAATTCCATAAACACTGGGAGGTTGATTTATTAAAGGCAAATATACTGCGCACTTCAAGTGCAATTGCTCCAGATCTGAGGGGAAGCTCTGCTGATTTCTATCATCCAATTATGTACAAGCAAAAATGCTGTTTTTTTATTTTCCTTGCATGTGATTATGTATTGTTTGCAAAGTGAAGTTTTACCTAGCTCTGGAGCAAGTGCACTTTCCGTGCATAGTATATTTTCCTTTAGTAAATCAATCCCCACGGCTCTTTCAATTTCCTTGCTAATAAGTCTGATAATAAGTTGCATTATACTTAAAAATATGTATTCATTCCATCATGGAGGTGTTTTGTAACTTTGAATGTTTTCTTTTATGCTGTACAGGTACACTCTGAAGGATTCTATGTAGATGAAGCTAGCACAGGTCGTGTGAGACGTTTACTTCTCAATGATGTGTCTGCTGAAGCGGCTCTCGTTTTTCTGCGATTTCTGTACTCTGCCAAGACAGACATCCCAAGCCACTGCCTACCGCATGTTTGCGAATTGGCTCGAAGGTAAGTTACACATGTGCATTTGAATCCGTTCCTTTCACAAAGGAAGATTATGTGGATGGTGAACTAGTCTGTGTGTAACATGATATACTGTATAGAAAAATACATCTTGTAGGTATAGTTCTAAAGCCAGTGGGTATGTCAGCCCACTATATCTAACTAATAGATATATAATATAGATCTTGTATGAACTACCCATTAAAGTAAAATATTATTGAGCAACCAAACTGATAAGAGGCATGGAGGAGCTCAGCTATGAGGATAGATTAGAGAAACTGAATTTATACTCTCTTGAGAAAAGGAGATTAAGGGGGGATATGATCAACATGTACAAGAACATAAGGGGTCCAAATAGTGAACTTGGTGTTGACTTATTCACCCTAAGGTCATCACAGAGGACAAGGGGGCACTGGAGAAAAAGAGATTTTTCTTTATCGTACATCATGGGACACAGAGCACCATAGTAATTACTATGTGGGTATATAGGCACACTGGTATACCCAATACACGAAGTTCACTCCCTATATAACCCCTCCTCCTACCAGGAGTACCTCAGTTTTTTCACCAGAGTCTAAGGTCTTGGTCACGAGTGAAGATGTGCAGATGTGTGAAGATGTGCTCTGAGGAGCTCCAGGGATCTGGAGCAGGGATCCATGCTGGATTTAAACAGCCTCCATAGACTGGATCCATCCAAAGTGCCACTGAGGCCAAGGTGGATGGTACCTGGGCCTCGTATACGAAGCACGAGGTTTTGCCTGTAATGCCTCTCTCTGCAGGGCTGATCCCCGGGACCCAGGACTTTGGTCATGCTACATTACCTAAAGTTTTTCCTGGCGGAGTGCTAATACAGGTCCAAGGGAGTGGGACCCGGTCCTTGATGGTTTGCTAAACGCTGCCTGCCGTGATCGGTGAAGTTTGGATCTGTCTATTACAGCAGTGTCCTGCAACGAGGATAAGGTGAGGGAAGAAGCATAGGAACTGTAAAAAGTTCACCTATGGTTGTTTCTTCCATGAGTAAAATGTTGTTATGCCTTAAAATCTCCCCTAGAGGGAGTAAATGCACATACCTTGTTATGTCGCTTCTCGGCAGCTCAGTGTCCAGCTAAAACAGCATGTGTATGGTCTCAGCAGCAGGGCGGATTTTTTTAATCAGGAACAAAGTTTGCAGCACTTTTTTTCAGGTCAAAGCACATGTTCTTCTCTCCCCTGAGGGAACTAATGGGTTTGGGGTTGTGTTGGCGGCTTCCCTGTGTGTTTTTTTTATATATATCCCCCACATGGCCATAAAATTTATCCCCAGCCCTGTCCATATGAGGACAAGCCGCCTCTCCTATGGGTCCGCACAGACCCAAATGCCGTCCGCGGACCGCTGTCAGTTTAAAGCAAGGAGAGAGGTATGTTGGTGGTGGAGGACGTGGCACCGTGTGCGGGAATAATCGTCCATGTGGAGCACACGGCGCAGGCGCCAGGGATGCAGCACACCTGAGGCTTTTAAAAAGACGCTGTTCATTAACAGAAAATCTATATCAGATAAACAACTGAAGAGATGGAAGTCGGACACAGGACACAGGAGCACTGGGGCACGTAAGGGATGTATGCAGGCATTTCCAGCACAGAAAATACATTGTTACTCAGCACCAAGCTGAACTTTATATAGTGGCATTATATTGCTAGGCTACTGCTCAGCAAATAGTGCATTTATTTAGTGCCTCTGCTTTTGTGCTTAGCACTATGACTTCCAACAGAGACACAACACAAAAGGTACCAAAAATTCCACCCCCAGGCGCTGGGAACTCCAGTCGTGCCTCCACACTGTCATCCTCTCCTGAATTACCAATTGTGGCAAGCCAGGGTGAGTCATTAGAATGAATTGGTGGTGCAGGTGCTTCTCACATCTCAGCCCCTGTATTCATGATTGAAGATGCATTTTCCTCCGCCCTGCAGGGCCTAGAAGGAAGATTAGCGGCTTTAATTGCATCCTCCATCCAAAGGGATAGGAAGCGTGTTAGATCCCCCTCCACCACCTCAGACCCCCTACCAAGGAAACAGTGGGTACAGGATGAGGTGTTACCCTCAGGCGACCAGGAGGAAAGGCAAACTGATGACACCTCTTCAGAGGAGACAACAGTGGATGAACCTTTTTCAGCCTCGCAATCTGAGAAATTGCTGGTACAATCTCTTACGGAGATGGTTCATTCCTCTTTCAAGCTACCCCTAACGGAATCAGCTGAAAGTTCTGTTTCTTCTTTAGGTTCCTTAAAGCCTCTACAGCCTTTTTATGCGTTTCCTGTACATGTATTACTAGAAAAACTTATTTATGCTGAATGGGGTCACCCGGATAAGCACTTTCTCTCTCCAAAGAGATTCTCAGCTCTCTATCCTATGGAGGAAAAATTCACCAAAAAATGGAATGTACCAGCAGTTGACGCTGCAATTTCCAATGTGAATAAAACTTGCCCAGTAAACAATGCACAAATGCTTAAAGATCCAACAAATAAAAGGTTGGAATTTCTGTTAAAATCCTCTTTTTCCTTGGCAGGGGCCGTTACTCAGCCTGCAGTCGCTGCAATAGGCATCTGTCAGTCCCTAAAGGACCAGTTTAGACAGGCCCTTAAGGAGGTCCCTGCACAACAGGCCCGCGATTTGGCCGAACTAACAAAGGCATTATGTTTTGCCATAGACACCGTGAAAGACCCTATTCACCAGGCATCCCGCCTTGCGCTTGTACTAATACACATGCGTAGGATCCTATGGTTAAAAGATTGGTCAGCCGAAGCACCTTACAAAAGGCTTCTGAATATTTTCCCTTTTCATGGGGATCTACTATTTGGGGATCATTTGGACAAATACATCCAATTGATTTCTAGTGGGAAGAGTACTCTTTTGCCATTTAAAAGAAAGTATAAACGTCCTTCATTTAAGCGGACTCTTTCCCCTGCGCCAGGGGCATCCGCCTCTAGGCAGTGGCGACGACATCCACCGTCAGACTCTAGAGGAAAGCCTCAGGGTCAGGCCCAGGCGCAAAAAAAGACCTGGGGCTGGAAATCTGCAAAGCAGAATTCTAAAGCCTCATTATGAAGAGGCGCGCCCCCCCCCTCGCTAGAGTGGGGGGAAGACTTCTGCAATAATCAGAAGTCTGGTAATAGGAAATTCAGGACAGATGGGTCATCTCCACGGTGTCTCTAGGATACAAACTAGAATTTCGGGAATTTACACCCTCTCATTTTCTGAGATCAAACGTTCCCAAAGATCCAGGGAAAAGTCAGGTCGAAAGGAGATCCCTCCATTCGCCTTTGCATGAGGTTGTTAGGAAAGATGGTGGCTTCATTCGAAGCGGTTCCCTATGCCCATTTCCATTCGAGACTGTTGCAAAACAGTATCCTGTCTGCTTGGAAGAAAAAGATTCAAGCTTTAGATTTGCCAATGCGGCTGTCCCCAAGGGTGTCCCAAAGCCTCAGTTGGTGGTTACTAACCCAGAATCTGCTGAAAGGAAAATCCTTCAGACCAGTTATCTGGAAAGTGGTAATGACAGATGCCAGCCTTTCAGGCTGGGGAGCAGTACTAGAGAAGACAACTGTCCAGGGACAGTGGTCAAGAACCGAAAGAGCCTTGCCCATCAACATCCCAGAGATTCGGGCAGTGCGTCTGGCTCTGAAGGCCTGGACTTTCAGGTTATGGGATTGTCCTGTCAGGATCCAATCCGACAATGCCACAGCTGTGACCTATATCAGTCACCAAGGGGGCACCAAGAGTCTCGCAGCGCAGAGGTGAACCACATTCTAACTTGGGCAGAAAGGAATGTTCCATGCCTGTCGGCAGTCTTCATTCTGGGAGTAGAGAATTGGCAGGCGGACTACTTGAGTCGCCAGCAGTTATTCCAGGGGAAATGGTCCCTTCACCCCGACATTTTTTGGGCTCTTTGCCAAAAATGGGGGACTACGAACGTAGATCTTCTGGCATCCAGATTCAACATGAAGTTGGTCAACTTTGTGTCCAGGACAAGGGATCCACTCGCATGCGGAACAGATGCGTTGGTTACCCCGTGGGATCAGTTCTCACTGATTTATGCATTCAGTTGCTGCCACAAATTCTTTGCCGGATCAAGCTGGAAAGAAAGTTGGTAATTCTGGTATCCCCAGCGTGGCCCAGAAGGTCATGGCATGCAGAAATCGTAAAGATGGAGGTGGAGGTTTCATTATCCCTTCCACTACGACCAGACCTACTCTCTCACAGGGGCCGATATTTCATCCTTCCTTACGGTCTCTAAATTTAACGGCTTGGCTATTAAAACCCACATTCTGAAGAAACGTGGGCTTTCCGAGTCAGTTATCTCTACTTTGATTAATGCCAGGAAGCCAGCTTCCAGAACTATATATTATAGAGTCTGGAGGGCTTATGTTTCCTGGTGTGAATCCAAGGGTTGGCACCCTCAGAGATATATCATAGGCAGAATTCTTGCCTTTCTACAATTAGGGGTAGAGATGAAGTTGGCCTTGAGTACTATTAAAGGCCAAGTTTCAGCTTTATCGGTCTTATTTCAAAGACTGCTTGCTACACATTCTTTAGTCCAGGGTTTTATGCAAGGGGTGATGCGGATTAATCCGCCACTTAACCACTTCAGCCCCGGAAGGATTTATCCCCTTCCTGACCAGAGCACTTTTTACATTTTGGAGCTGCGTCGCTTTAACTGCTAATTGCGCGGTCATGCAATGCTGTACCCAAACGAAATTTGCGTTCTTTTCTTCCCACAAATAGAGCTTCCTTTTGATGGTATTTGATCACCTCTGCGGTTTTTATTTTTTGCGATATAAACGGAAAAAGAGCGAAAATTTTGAAAAAAAAATGATATTTTCTACTTTTTGTTATAAAAAAAAATCCAATAAACTCAATTTTAGTCATACATTTAGGCCAAAATGTATTCAGCCACATGTCTTTGGTAAAAAAAATGTCAATAAGCGTATATATTTATTGATTTGCGCAAAAGTTATAGCGTCTACAAACTAGGGTACATTTTCTGGAATTTACACAGCTTTTAGTTTATGACTGCCTATGTCATTTCATGAGGTGCTAAAATGGCAGGGCAGTACAACCCCCCCCCCCCAAATGACCCCATTTTGAAAAGTAGACACCCCAAGGAAATTGCTGAGAGGCATGTTGAGCCCGTTGAATATAAATTTTTTGTCCCAAGTGATTGAATAATGACAAAAAAAAAAAAAAATTTACAAAACGTTGTCACTAAATGATATATTGCTCACACAGGCCATGAGCATATGTGGAATTGCAACCCAAAATACATTCAGCTGCTTCTCCTGAGTACAGGGATACCACATGTGTGGGACTTTTTGGGAGCCTAGCCGCGTACGGGGCCCCGAAAACCAATCACTGCCTTCAGGATTTCTAAGGGCATACATTTTTGATTTCACTCCTCACTACCTATCACAGTTTTGAAGGCCATAAAATGCCCAGATGGCACAAAACCCCCCCAAATGACCCCATTTTGGAAAGTAGACACCCCAAGCTATTTGCTGAGAGGCATGTTGAGTCCATGGAATATTTTATATTTCTTTCTCGAACATCACGAGACACAGAGCCTCAGTAATTACTGATGGGTTATATAGGGTATCACTGGTGATTGGACACTGGCACACCTAATCGGAAAGTTCAACCCCCTATATAATCCCTCCCCTTGCAGGGATACCTCAGTTTTTACGCCAGTGTCTTAGGTGATGGACGTGTAAAGATGTCCTGTGCTGAGCTCCAAAGGGATTATCCTATATCCTATACTGGGGCAGGCCAGGCAAACCGGATCCATTCCAAAGTGTCTTTTCTAGGCCGAATTGGATGGTACCCGGGCCTCGTGTCCGAAGAAACGAGGTTTTACCTGTAACGCTTCTCTTTTTAGAGAGCTGGACCCCGCATATTAGAAAATGGTTTTTCTAGCCTAATTTCTAGCCGGGTGCTTTACAGGGCCAGAACTGTGGATCCCCCTATTCGTAGGGGGCCCCAGTCTCTGACCGTTTTTTCAAACGGAGCCCACCGTGAGAGGCGAAGATTGGGTCTGTATAACAGAACCCTGCGCCTGGATAAGGTAAGAGGAGATTCCACAGAATTTTTTATTCTAGTAGGTTTTCTCCTTTAAGGTAAATGCATGCTATGCCTATTGTGACCACCGGGGGCTGCCAAGAGCACATACCTTCTCATGCTGATGTCGGTCTCTGTGTTTCCACACTACTCAAGCTCCTCCGGCCGGGTCCAGTTAGGATGGGCTGGGGGGGGGGATTTCTCCTCAGGAATGTTCCCCCCCCCGGCTAGGGGGGAGGTCGCAGGTGTCTGTAGGGCGAGCACCGCCGCCGCCATTACAGGTGCAGGCACATCACTACCAGCCTCTCTCCTTCCTCCCCCCCCTCCCCCAGCCTTTCCTCCATATTGTTTTCGGAGGGTCAGCCAGCACAGGAAGAGCTCGTTTTTTCTAAATACGAGGGTGGGGGGGGGGGCGTCAGCACAGATGCTCAGATGCCCACACAGGCCAGCTGCAGGCTATTAAAGGCACTCTGTACAGGTGCACACAGCCTTCGGAGGGACACAGAGCTGACGGTCGCATGTAAGGTGGGACACAGGCATTCTCCTAGGCAGCATTTACTAGGTAACACCAGACTGGGCATTTGGTAGCAAGCCGGACTACATCGCTCAGCATTCAGTGTTCATTTTGTGATACCTCCACCTTGTTGCTTTGCACTATGGGTAGAAGAGGTTCAAACACCCCAAGAACCAGAGACTCTAGGGCAGTGATGGCGAACCTTGGCACCCCAGATGTTTTGAAACTACATTTCCCATGATGCTCATGCACTCTGCAATGTAGTTGAGCATCATGGGAAATGTAGTTCCAAAACATCTGGGGTGCCAAGGTTCGCCATCACTGCTCTAGGGGATCTCGTTCAGGTTCTGAGGACCCCCTTTCTGCAGCATCCTCCCCCCCTGAGGGGCCAGGGACAGCTAGCCAGAGGGAGCCATTGGGGTCAGGGGCTATACCTGCCTCCGGCACTTCAGCCCCTGTATACATTACACAGGAGGTTTTTTCCTCAGCTATTAATGGTTTAGAGGAAAGATTAATGGCCGTGATTACATCTTCACTCAGTGGAAGAAAACGCACTAGGCCTTCCTCTGTTTCCCAAGACCCTCAGGAAGAGGAGCTCTGGGATAAAGGAGACGAATCCCTTTCAGAGGATCAGGAGGAATCAGGTGGAGAAGGGCCCTCTGCGACTTCCCAGGAGGAGAAAGTCTTAGTGCAGATCCTTACTGGATTGGTCCGCTCGACATTTAAGTTGCCCATATCTGAATCAACTAAAGAACCCTCTTCTTCTTTAGGGTCACTGAAACCTCCTCAAATAGCACAGGCTATTCCTGTTCATAATTTACTTGAAAAGCTCATTTATTCTGAGTGGGATCACCCAGATAAACGTTTTTTTCCACCGAAAAAGTTTTCAACACTTTATCCGATGGAAGAAAAGTTTATTAAAATGTGGGGAATAACGGCCATTGATGCGGCTATTTCCTCCGTTAATAATAGTCTGACTTGTCCTGTAGACAATGCTCAGATGCTCAGGGATCCTGTAGATAAAAAGATGGAATCCCTATTGAAGGATGTTTTCTCCTTGGCAGGTTCAGTGGCTCAACCTGCAGTTGCAGCGATTGGAGTCTGTCAATACTTAAGAGACCATGTTAAGCAGGTCATCAAAGTTTTACCTGAACAGCAGGCCCAGGGGTTGGCTAACCTTCCTGAGGCCTTATGTTTTGTTGTTGACGCCATCAGAGATTCTATCGTGCAAACCTCTCGTCTTTCACTGGGGTTGGTGCATATACGTAGAATCCTATGGTTGAAAAATTGGTCAGCCGAAGCACCATGTAAGAAGCTGCTGGATGGGTTTCCATTTCGTGGTGCAAGGTTGTTTGGAGAAGACTTGGATGATTATATCAAGAGAATCTCTTGTGGGAAAAGTACTCTCTTACCTGTTAAGAAGAAGAGTAAGCGTCCCTCTTTCCCCAGCGCCAGGAGCTTCAGCCTCCAGGCAGTCTCGATGGCCTCCTCCGCCTGGGTCCAGAGTCAAGAGTCAACCCCAGGGACAAAAGAAGTCCTGGGGGAAGAAGCCTACTAGGCAAAACACTAAGACCTCTTCATGAAGGGGCGCCCCCGCTCGCTCGAGTGGGAGGAAGACTGCGACAGTTCTCAGAGTTCTGGCAGGAGGACTTCCAGGACAGATGGGTAATCTCCACAGTAACCTTAGGGTACAAGCTGGAGTTTCAAGAATTCCCCTCTCCTCGGTTCCTCAGATCAAGTGTCCCCAGAGACCCAGGGAAGAAGCAGTCGCTCCTTCTAGCTTTAGAGCGACTTTTGTCGCAGGAGGTCATTATGTTGGTTCCCGCAAGGGACCAAGGATTGGGCTTCTATTCCAACCTCTTTACGGTCCAAAAACCAAATGGGGATGTCAGACCCATTCTGGATTTAAGGGATCTGAACCAATTCCTAAGGATTCAGTCCTTCCGCATGGAATCAATTCAGACAGTAGTCTCCACCCTGCAGGGAGGAGAATTTCTGGCATCGATAGACATCAGAGATGCATATCTGCATGTGCCCATTTTTTCTGCTCATCAGAAGGTTCTGCGCTTCAAGATAGGAGGGCGCCATTTCCAGTTTGTGGCTCTGCCTTTTGGGATAGCCACTGCACCTCGAGTGTTCACAAAGGTCTTGTCCCCCCCTCTGGCCAGATTAAGGGCTCAGGGTATAGCTGTCATAGCATACCTAGATGACCTGCTCTTGATAGACCGGTCGGTAGCCTCCTTGAACAGGAACTTGAGAACCACAGTCAAGTATCTGGAATACCTAGGTTGGATCCTCAACCTAGAAAAATCTTTCCTAAAACCAGTAAGTAGACTGGAGTATTTAGGTCTGATCATAGATACAAGCCAGGAGAAAGTATTTCTACCTCAGGCAAAGATCACTGCTTTAAGGGAGCTGACTCTGACAGTCAGGACCAAGAAGGGTCCTTCTGTCTGCCTCTGTATGAGGCTGCTAGGAAATATGGTGTTTTCATTCAAAGCAGTTCCTTATGCTCAGTTTCATTCAAGACTGCTGCAACACAGTATTCTGTCAGCCTGGAACAAGAAGGTTCAGGCATTAGACTTTCCGATGCACCTGTCTCATGCGGTGCGTCAGAGCCTCAATTGGCGGCTCATACCCGAAAACCTGCAGAAGGGGAAATCCTTTCTGCCGGTTACCTGGACGGTGGTAACAACAGATGCCAGTCTGTCAGGTTGGGGAGCAGTTCTGGAACAGTCTGCGGTTCAGGGGGTATGGTCCAAAACAGAGAGGACCTTACCCATCAACATTCTGGAGATCCGTGCGGTATATCTAGCCCCAAAGGCCTGGACTATCAGGCTACAGGGTTGCCCGGTCAGGATCCAGTCCGACAATGCCACAGCTGTGGCCTGTGTCAATCATCAGGGAGGCACCAGGAGCCGAGCTGCTCAAAAAGAGGTGAACCAGATCTTAGTCTGGGCAGAGGAGCATGTGCCATGCATATCGGCAGTTTTCATTCCAGGGATAGAGAACTGACAGGCGGACTATTTAAGTCGCCAGAAGTTACTTCCAGGGGAATGGTCTCTGCACCCCGACGTCTTTTGGGCCATATACCAAAGAAGGGGGGTTCCAGATGTAGATCTCTTTGCATCCCAATTCAACAAAAAGATTTGTGGCAAGAACAAAGGATCCTCTTGCATGCGGGACGGATGCGTTGGTGATTCCGTGTCATCGGTTCTCACAGATTTATGCATTCCCGCCTATTCTGCTACTGCCACGACTCCTTCGCAGGATCAGGCAGGAAAGGAAGTCAGTACTTCTGATGGCCCCCGCTTGGCACAGAAGGATGTGGTATGCGGAAATAGTAAGGATGACGTTGGGTTCCCCGTGGACCCTACCGGTACGCCCAGAGCTGTTATCTCAAGGTCCAGTGTTCCATCCTGCCTTACAAACGCTAAATTTGACGGTTTGGCTATTGAGACCCACGTTCTGAAGAGTCGTGGGCTTTCAGGTTCTGATATCTACCTTGATCAATGCAAGGAAGCCAGCTTCCAGAAAGATTTATCAAAGAGCCTGGAAAGCCTATATATCCTGGTGTGAATCCAGGGGTTGGCATCCCAGAAAATATTTGATAGGTAGAATTCTTGATTTTCTACAATTGGGTTTAGAGATGAAGCTGGCCTTGAGTACTATCAAGGGTCAGGTCTCGGCCTTATCAGTATTATTTCAACGGCCACTTGCTTCGCATTCTTTGGTCCGAAACGTTATACAGGGGGTGACGCGTCTTAATCCTCCGGTTAAGGCGCCCCTAAACCCCTGGGACTTGAACTTGGTTCTGTCTGTGTTACAGTAACAACCTTTTGAACCAATACATCAGATTCCTTTGGTCTTGTTGACAAGGAAGTTAATTTTTCTGGTGGCCATTTCTTCTGCTAGAAGAGTATCAGAATTAGCAGCCCTTTCCTGTAAGGAGCCTTATTTGATTGTACACAAGGATAGAGTGGTACTGCGCCCTCATCCTAGTTTTTTACCGAAGGTGGTTTCAGATTTTCATTTAAACAAAGACATTGTTCTGCCTTCCTTTTTTCCAGATCCCTGTTCTCCGGAAGAGAGATCATTACATTCGTTGGATGTAGTAAGAGCAGTCAAGGCCTATCGGGAGGCACCTGCTCAGATTCGCAAAACTGATGTTTTGTTCGTGCTGCCAGAAGGTCCCAATAGAGGACAGGCAGCGTCAAAAGCTAACATTTCTAAATGGATTTGACAAATGATTATTACGGTTTGAAACAGAAGATTCCTCCGTTTCAGATCAGGGCACATTCCACAAGGGCTATTGGTGCTTCTTGGGCAGTGCATCACCGAGCCTGTATGGCTCAAATCTGCAAAGCCGCAACCTGGTCTTCAGTCCATACATTCACCAGATTCTATTAGGTGGATGTGAGAAGGCATGAGGATATCGCCTTTGGGTGTAGTGTGCTGCAGGCAGCGGTACAGGGTCCTCAGGTCTGATTGCACCCTACTTGGTCGTGGTTCCCCCCCCTCAGACAGCATTGCTCTGGGACATCCCATCAGTACTTACTGAGGCTCTGTGTCCCGTGATGTTCGAGAAAGAAAATAGGATTTTTTTAAACAGCTTACCTGTAAAATCCTTTTCTTTTGATGGACATCACGGGACACAGAGGTCCCGCCCCTCTTCTAATACACTATATTGCTTGGCTACAAAACTGAGGTATCCCTGCAAGGGGAGGGATTATATAGGGGGTTGAACTTTCTGATGGGGTGTGCCAGTGTCCAATCACCAGTGATACTGAGGCTCTGTGTCCTGTGATGTCCATCGAAAGAAAAGGATTTTACAGGTAAGCTGTTATAAAAAAATCCTATTTTTTACACAAGTTGCGGGAAAGTGACACTTTTTTTTTTTTTTGCACAAAGTTGTCACTAAATGATATATTGCTCACACAGGCCATGGGCATATGTGGAATTGCACCCCAAAATACATTTAGCTGCTTCTCCTGAGTATGGGGATACCACATGTGTGGGACTTTTTGGGAGCCTAGCCGCGTACGGGGCCCCGAAAACCAATCCCCGCCTTCAGGATTTCTAAGGGCGTAAATTTTTGATTTCACTCTTCACTGCCTATCACAGTTTCGGAGGCCATGGAATGCCCAGGTGGCACAAAACCCCCCCAAATGACCCCATTTTGGAAAGTAGACACCCCAAGCTATTTGCTGAGAGGCATGGTGAGTATTTTGCAGCTCTCATTTGTTTTTGAAAATGAAGAAAGACAAGAAAAAAACATTTTTTTTTTTTCTTTTTTCAATTTTCAAAACTTTGTGACAAAAAGTGAGGTCTGCAAAATACTTGCTGTACCTCTCAGCAAATAGCTTGGGGTGTCTACTTTCCAAAATAGGGTCATTTGGGGGGGTTTTGTGCCACCTGGGCATTCCATGGCCTCCGAAACTGATAGGCAGTGAAGAGTGAAATCAAAAATTTACGCCCTTAGAAAGCCTGAAGGCGGTGCTTGGTTTTCCAGGTCCCGTACGCGGCTAGGCTCCCAAAAAGTCTCACACATGTGGTATCCCCGTACTCAGGAGAAGCAACAGAATGTATTTTGGGGTGTAATTTCACATATTCCCATGGCATGTTTGAGCAATATATCATTTAGTGACAACTTTGTGCATTTGTCTTTTTCCTGCAACTTGTGTCACAATATAAAATATTCCATGAACTTGACATGCCTCTCAGCAAATAGCTTGGGGTGTCTACTTTCCAAAATGGGGTCATTTGGGGGGGGGGGGGGTTTGAACTGTCCTGGCATTTTATGCACAACATTTAGAAGCTTATGTCACACATTACCCACTCTTCTACCGCTTTAGATTTACAGAGGAGGTCTACTGCTAAAATTACTGCCCTCGATCTGACCTTCATGGTGATTCTTCACATGCATGGTGCAATTGCTGTTTACATTTGACGCCAGACCGACGCTTGCGTTCGCTTTAGCGCAAGAGCAGGGGGGGACAGGGGTGCTTTTTTTTTTTTTTTTTTTTCTCTTTATTATTTTTTTGCTTTTTTATCTTATTTTTAAACTGTTACTTTCATTTGTTTATTTTTTTTATTGTTTTTATTGTTATCTCAGGGAATGTAAATATCCCCTATGATAGCAATAGGTAGTAACGGGGGGGGGGGGGGGGGGGGGCAGGATTGCTTTTACATGAAAGCAACACAACAAACACAAAAAAATGGTTAACAATAAAACACAGTAAACGGTAAAGTATAAAAAATTGCATACCTGAAAAGCAAACATGATAAAACATAATAACAATAAAACATTGCAGAATAGAATACAGTAAAAAATAGCAGAACAATAGAGAGAGAGAGAGAGAGAACAATAAAAACGACAACTATTTTTTTTTTTTATCTTATATATTTTTTTGTGTTTTTTTTTTTTTTTTTTTACACTTTTTTTTGTAACTGTAACTTTTATAACTGTAACCGGTTCCAGGTTCGGGTCTCTCAGAATGCGATGGCATCTTGGGTGTGCCTAGTCTGTGCACTGCTGTACCCTACGCTAATGCTACTAATACATCTGTTCGTTGGGTAGGGGTACTCGGGAGGACATAAAGAAAATGCCTCTCATGCAGCCGACTGCATTTGGTTGGGGATGTGAATGGGGGAAGTACGGGCGCTGCAGAAGTGGTGGGTTCCCAATTATTAGGATTGGCGAATGCAGCAGGAAGGGCATTATGGGCATGACGGGCCTGTGTTTGTCTTCTTCTTGGTTGCAGCAAGACACGACTTGTGCTTGCCACCTCACCAGCTCGAACTGCACTTATGAGACTCGCCACGTCGCCAAGTGTTACTGCAGTGCTGGTTTGACTAAGACCGGGGTGTACTAGGCCGCTGGTGCTTGCCAGTTCCCCAAAACGCTACCAAAAAAACTGTTAGCAATCGCAGGGATCAGGCCTGACTCTGCGAACGCTGCAGTTATGTGTTTTGTAAGTGACAGTGATCGATCGATACTGCACTTGGGTGGGCTGGGCTGGGCTGGGCCGGGCGGAGGGGCAAAACGCAGGTGCTAGCAGGAATCTGGGCTGATCCCGCTAACACTGCGTTTTTGGGAACCCTAAATTGCTGGGGACGCTGTTATAGATCTGATCGGATCAGATATTGATTCGTTCAGATACTATACCACTAAGGGAGGCGTATGCTGCGTGCGTGGGTGTTAGCAGTACTGGCGCTAACCTGACGCTGCCTGGGGCGACGCATATCACCGTCGGGCGATCAGGGGGCTAAACCTTTATTAGGTAGTAAACGGCGGGTGCCCTGACACTATAAAAAATTAACTAACCAGCGTCACCCATAAGTTATACGGTGATCACTGGTGAAAGGGTTAACTAGGGGGCAATCAAGGGGTTAAAACCTTTATTAGGTAGTATATGGGGGTCCCCGACGCTATAAAACGCTGACGGCGAACCTAAATATTTACCTCCCTAACTAGCGTCACCAGTGACACTAATACAGCGATCAGAAAAATGATCGCTTAGTGACACTGGCGACGGGGGGTGATCAAGGGGTTAAAACTTTGTTAGGGGGGTACCCTAGACCTAAAGGGGGCTAATACTAACTGCCCTACCACACTAACTGTCACAAACTGACACCAATGCAGTAATCAGAAAAAAAAAAAAAAAACGTGGGGGGGGGGGGGGGGGGGGGCGTCATGGGGGGTGTAATGTGTGCCTGGCATGTTCTACTGTGTGTTTGTGTGTGTGTTGTGCACTCACTCGGATGTCTTCTCTCCTCGGCGCCGGAACGGAAAATACCGAGCCGAGGAGAGATGACATCATTTCCTCTGCTGCTGTTTACTATACAGCAGCAGAGGAATGATTTCATTGGCCGGGAGCGATCGGGAGAGGGTGGCCACGAATGGATGGCCTCCCCCTCACCTCTGATCGCCGGGGGAGAAATGCCAACCGCCTCGGGCACCGGGGGGGGTCCGACCGGACCCCCCGCCCACGGGAGGCAGATGACATACAGGTACGTGATTCTGCCTGCCCATGCCATTCTGCCGGCATATATCGTCGTGAGGCGATCGGCAAGTGGTTAAATCACCTTTGAGCCCTTGGGACTTGAACTTAGTTTTGTCAGTGTTACAAAAACAGCCATTTGAACCGATACAGCATATTCCCTTAGTCCTTCTGACAAGGAAGCTGGTGTTCTTGGTTGCTATATCCCCAGCAAGGAGGGTTTCGGAATTAGCAGCTCTTTCTTGTAAAGACCCATACTTGATTATTCATGAGGACAGAGTGCTGTTGCGCTCTCATCCAGATTTTTTGCCAAAAGTGGTCTCAGGTTTTCACCTGAACCAAGATATTGTCCTGCCATAATTTTTTCCAAAGCCATGTTCCAGGGAAGAGAAGTCACTACATTGTTTTGATGTGGTGAAAGCGGTCAAAGTCTATTTAAAGACAACTGCTCAGATTCGGAAGACTGACGTCTTATTTGTACTGCCAGAGGGTCCTAAGAAAGGACAGGCAGCGTCAAAATCCACTATCGCTAAGTGGATTCGGCAAGTTATAATTCAGACTTATGATTTAAGGTGTAAGATTCCACCCTTTCAAGTCAAAGCGCACCCTACCAGGTCGGTTAGTGCTTCTTGGGCAGTGCGTCACCAGGCCTTCATGGCTCATATCTGTAAGGCCGCAACTTGGTCTTCAGTACATACATTCACTAAGTTTTATCAGGTGGATGTAAGAAGGCATGAGGATATCGCCTTTGGGCGCAGTGGGCTGCAGGCAGCAGTATAAGTCCTCAAGTCTGGGGGTGCCCTACGGGTTGTCTCTCCCCTCAAATAGCATTGCTATGGGACGTCCCACATAGTAATTACTATGGTGCTCTGTGTCCCGTGATGTATGATTAGGAAAATAGTATTTTCATAACAGCTTACCTGTAAAAATCCTTTTCTTGGACTACATCATTTGACACAGAGGTCCCTCCCCTCTTTCTGGGGTTTAAGTATATTGCTTTGCTAAAAAAAGCTGAGGTACTCCTGGTAGGAGGAGGGGTTATATAGGGAGTGAACTTCCTGTATTGGGTATACCAGTGTCCATCACCTGGTGCCTATATACCCACATAGTAATTACTATGGTGCTCTGTGTCCCATGATGTACTCCAAGAAAAGGATTTTACAGGTAAGCTGTTATAAAAATCCTATTCTCTAAATACGGAAAGGTTTCTTCACGGTAAGAGCTGTGAAAATGTGGAATAGACTCCCTCAGGAGCTAGTTCTGGCCAGCTTTGTAAATTATTTTAAAAAGGCCTGGATTCTTTCCATAGTGCATATAGTATAAATGGATACTAATATTATATGTAAAGTTGATCCAGGGAATATCTGATTGCCTGTTGGGGGATCAGGAAGGAATTCTTTTTTCCCCACTGGAGCAAATTGGATCATGCTTTATTGAGTTTTTTTTCTTTGCCTTCCTCTGGATCAAGTGTGGATATAGGATTGTATATATGGAGGTTTTGTGTGTGTGTGTTTTTTTTTTAATTGGATGGACTTGTCTCTTTTTTTTTTTAACCAGATTAACTATGCAACCATGTAAATATTGTGACATACTGTCCAAAGCCAACCCTTGGCCATCTTATAATCACCTCATCAGCACTTTACTCCTGCTCTCTTTCTTTCATGGCTGATGTAAGAATATACTGGGTGCTTCTAGGTGTGGGGCAGCATGTGACCTCCTCCCACCGTTCTCAACCCCCCCCCCCCCCCCAAAAAAAAAAACAATGTTTGAGCTAAGAGGGAACGGTAACACCACCCCTTCCATGATGTGATAGTTCTCAGGCATAGTGACTGGCTGCTAGGCTTAAGCACTGTCACCTGATGGAGATTATGTTTCTCCCTCTTAGTCCCAATAATGGGTTTATTAGTATTGGCTGCACGAAGGAGCAACAGGATTGTACTGAAGAGGTGAGAAGTACGTTGTCAGGGGTTGGCTTTACCCAAACCCAGAATGGGCACGATAATGGGGTCTCTAGAAAGTCAATTGCACTGAAACACAGTCTAAGCCATGAGGAATCCATGCCCTCGCCCAGTATTTCCTGTACTAAAAATGGGGGTTGTGGAAAGCTCTGGTTAAGGCACCGATTACTTACTTGCTTCCTTAGAAGCCAAACTGTACTTGTTTTGTTGGACGATTGTGTTGTGTTCTCTGAGATTCTGATTACGAAAGCCACCTTTAGAAATGGTTGTGTTGTCTTCTCCTTTTAATATGTAATTTTCTTCTTTTTGTCACGTGTCTTATAGATTTGGAGTAAAAAGTCTCATAGACACCTGTGAACTTTTAGTGGGCATGCCCCATGGGTCAGATGAGGTAGCACTTTCAGAAAAAGAAGAGGAGGATGATGATGGAGAAGAGAGAGAAGAAAATTTCCAGGAGTTATTGAAGTCCATGTGGGTGGATGAGGACGAAGATCTCTTTTCAGACCAGAAGGTGGTGGAAGCACTTGAGGAAAAAGTTAATGATGGAGGGGTTGAGGAGGTGGATTTGGAGGAAATCTATGAATTTGCAGCCACTCAACGCAAAAAGCCAGAGGAACAGCCCACAGAAGCTGAAAGTAGTAGTGAACTTGAAGCTGGATATCAAGACAAGGAGTCTGAAGACCAGTCTCCTTCAGCCAGAAGCCAGGCGGCTAGAGAAGAACAGCCTATGGATATAGTAAATCAACAGTCTGAGGATTGTCACTCAAAAAGCAATATAAAAAATAGTTCTTTAACATTGTCCCCTGTCCAAAAGGATGTGGCAAGGTCTCTTCAAAATTCACCTGCCTGTCTTAACTCTAACAGCCTAGAATCTTCTCCTGCAATACCTCCCTTAGCTTCTCCTTCTTGGACCAAAACGCAGACACCTCCAGTTCACTCTGTTCCCCCTGTTCAATCTCCCTTCAAAAGGCACAGTTCCACATCTAATTCTCCAGCGCGTCAATGTTTTATCACACACTCAGAGCCATTGATACATCCCTCAGCTGTGCTCACTGATACCTCTACTGCAGTTGTACACACTATTTCACTCATATCCCCAGAAAGAGAGGAAGATCCTGAAGCAGACCTGTTCAGCCAGCACAGCCGCACACCTCTTGATGATAGCTTTGACCGTTTATTTTCAGAGACATGTGGCGAGTATGTAGAACCTTCAGGGATTTGCGGATCAAGCTCCCGCATCCGCGTTGACACTCCTTGTCACGGACCACCTGTACTTACAAGCTCACCTTCTGTTATTCAGCGTCCTTTTCTTCCAGAGCTTGGATCTTCACCTAACATCCAGCAGCAAACAAGGTCCTTTTTAGGACAGTCTTTGTCAGCTCCTGAGAATGGAAATTCCCCAGCCTCCATTTGTAAAGATTCTAAACATAGTGAACCTACCCAGAATTCTAGCAAGGTTTCCTCTACAGCTGTGTCCCAGGAACAAGACATTATCTTGATCCTGTCATCTGATGAAGAGACAGAGGACTGTGCTCAAACTGCTGAAGTTAAAGCACATAGCAGTAAGTCTGGTATATTCACGAGCATTAAAGACTCCCCCGCTAGCTTCAGTATTAGAAAAAGCAGTGAAGAACATTCACGTCTGGATAAAAGCAGCAGTTCAGAGATGTCTTGGTTGATACCTGCTACGCCAATGTCACATTTAATAGGGACAGGAGTTTCCCTGCTCCAAGCATCACATATAATGCAGTCAGCCAAAACATCCAAAGCAGGCAACCATGATGATTCTCGTCATGACTTGGCGTCACCAACTCAGAGAAGCACCTCTCTCACTGTAACTTTGAACACAACCCAGACATCTTCATTTGCTAATCGACCCCCATGCCCAAGCACCCCTGAAAAGATCGTAGGGTCCTGCACTAGCACGGGTAGCAAGATTTCCTGTGTCCGCTCATCACCATTGTCGTCCATTGCTAGCAGTACTGTGTTTGAAGTTGTGGACAGTGAAGAGGAGGGGCCGGTGGCTGAGCCCCAGGCTGACACCAGTGCTTGCAGCTTTCAGATGGATTACGATGAGCCACCTATGCCCATTGAAGATGATTTGTGGCTAAACGCACAGGAGAGTCCAGCAAGGCCTTACTCTTCACCAGACAAGGTCCCTTCTTTGCACGTAACACCAGCCAAGTCCCCGGGACCCTCCTGCAGAATGCCTGCACTACAGGAAAGAGACAGTGAGCCTGATAAAAGCGAGGACTCTCCTCATACTACAGCTTCACAGAGCAAGCAATCAAGCTACCTCAACTCCAAGCTGTGGGATGAGTGGGAGGATGAAGAACCTGAGTTGCCTGCTTTTCTTCCATTGTCTCAGCGAATAAACAAAATCCCAGATGTGCATAAGTTGCTGAGGACCCCAGGTAGGTTTGTCCGCCATGATGTAACAACACTGTAGAACCGATACTAAAACCAGGCTATCTAAAAATGTATGTAACAAAACCTTTATAAATAAAATTACAGTGCAAAACTCAATGAGCAAATCAACAGTAAATATCTATAAGGATAAGTTCATTTTTTGGCAATATGTTACAGCAGTATTTATGGTGTACCATGTTACTAAAGAGCACCTCTCGGTAGCCCTCCCCCCCCGATCCCTCATTGCGACAGCAGGTGGGGGATCCTCTCCTGCACCCGCTGTCACAATTAAAAAAACAGTTCAGTTGTGCGGAACTCAGCCCACGCACCTGTTAATGTTAGTTCTGTTAATGAAAGCACTACAAGTACCGTCTTCCACCATGGCAGACGGCCTGTAGTTCTTGACGAACTGACGTTGTTGATGAGTTCTCTTGTAGTTCATTGTAACTGTCTGCTCCTACAGTGGATATAAAAAGTTTACACACTCCTCTTAAAATGTCAGGTTTCCGTGATATAAAAAAATAAGACAAAGATGAATCATTTCAGAACTTTTTCCAGGTGAACTGTAAAACTCAGTTAAACAACAAACTGAAATATTTTAGGTGGAGGGACGTAACACTAACAAAAAGATACAATAATTGGTTGCTTAAGTGTGCACACCTTTAAATGAATACTTTTTTGAAGAACCTTTTGATTTTATTACAGCATTCAGTCGTTTTGGGTATGAGTCTATCAGCATGGCACATCTTGACTTGGCAATGTTTGCCCACTCTTTGCAAAAACACTCCAAATCTGTCAGATTGTGGGGGCATCTACTGTGCACAGCCCTCTTCAGATCACCTAACAGATTTTCAATAGGTTTCAGGTCTGGGCTCTGGCTGAGCCATTCCAAAACTTTAATCTTTTTCTGGTGAAGCCATTCCTTTGTTGATTTGGATGTATGCTTTGGGTCGTTGTCATGCTAAAAGATGAAGTTTCTCTTCATGTTCAGCTTTCTAGCAGAAGCCTTATTATGACTGGTATTTGGAACCGTTCATAATTCCCTCTACTTTGACTAAGGCCCCTGTTCCAGCTGAAGAAAAACAGCCCCAAAGCATGATGCTGCCACCACCATGCTTCACGGGTATGGTGTTCTTTTGGTGATTTGCAGTGTTGTTTTTGTGCCAAACATATCTTTTGGATTTATGGCCAAAAAGTTCAACCCTGGTTTCATCAGACTATAACACATTTTCCCACATGCTTTTGGGAGACTTCAGATGTGTTTTTGCAAAATGTAGCCAGGCTTTGATATTTTTCTGCATTAGAAAAGGCTTCTGTCTTGTCACTCTACCCCATAGCCCAGACATACAAAGAATACGGGACATTGTTGTCACATGTACCACACAGCCAGTACTTGCCAGATATTCCTGCAGCTCCTTTAATGTTGCTGTAGGCCTCTTGGCAGCCTCCCTGACCAGTTTTTCTCGTCTTTTCATCAATTTTGGAGAGACATCCAGTTCTTGGTAATGTCACTGTTGTGTCTCATTTTCTCCACTACTTCACTGTGTTCCATGGTATATCTAATGCCTTGGAAATTCTTTTTTACCCTTTTCCTAGCTGATACCTTTTAACAATGAGATCCCTCTGATGCTTTGAAAGCTTTTGCTGTAGGATGCGACTAAGAAAATGTCAGGAAAGACCTACTAGAATAGCTGAACTTTATTTGGGGTTAATCGGAGGTACTTTAAATGGTGGCAGGTGTGTACTGAGTCCTATTTAAAACAAGTTTGAATTTGATTGCTTAATTCTGAACACAGCTACATTCCCAGTTATAAGAGGGTGTGCACAGTTATGCAACCGCATTATTTTAGTCTTTTATTTTTACACTTCCTCCCCCCCTCAAAAAAAGATTTGTTTGTTTTTTAATTAAGTTGTACAGTTTATAGGTCACATTAAAGGTGGCAAAAGTTCTGAAATGATTTATCTTTGTCTCATTTTTTTACATCACAGAAACCTGACATTTCAACAGGGTGTATAGGCTTTTTATATCCACTGTATGTGTGGTACGCGTAGACTGCTATATTGAAAGTCTGCAGAAGTCTAACATTGCACCTGTAATCTGCTGATCACGGGTGCAATGCAGGCTTCTGAAAAAAAATGCACATTTTTTCACCTGCAAAAATATGTACATTTATTTTTTTTAAAGGTGAACTTAGTCTTTAAAGTGTCTGTAAAATAAACATATTCAGTACTTCTTTGCAACACTCTCACATTTCCACATATTTTTTCTCTTTAAAACACTTCAAGTATAGAAAAATACCTGTTTATTTTCCAGAAGTCCTGTAAGCCCCTAACTTCTTGTAGTGAGCTAAAATTACGCCTCTTCTGCACTAAAATTACAATCATTGGGATTCCCCTGCTTGAATTATCCTTTGCTTGACTACAGAACTCCTTTATGGAAATAAGGAGGTGGGTGTTCCTGCAGAAGAACTCAGGCAGGGAACTTAAAGTGGTTCTAAAAGCTGAAGGTTTTTCTATCTTCATGCATTCTATGCATGTAGGTAAATAACCTTCTGTGTGCAGCGCCGCCCCCCCAATCCTTACCTGAGCCCTCTCTGATCCAGGGATGTTCATGATAGCCTCGGTTGTATGGGGACTCTCCCTCCACTGCTGTTAATCACAGCCAATGAGGAGAGAGGGGAGCTGCGGCTCTGTGCCTTAGAGAAACGTGGGAGCGAGCATGCAGCGATGCCCCCAGGGCAGGTGGCTTTCTCTGGGGGCACTGCTCAAGGGGGAGGAGTGCCACCGGGGTTCCCGAGTAGAAGAGGATTGGAGCAAAACCACTGCACAGAGCAGGTAAGTATAACGTGTTTGTTATTAAATACAAACAAACAAACAAAGATTTACTATCACTTTAACTGCTGGTTCACACTGTAGCGATGTCAAACATTTCATGTGATTCACACCGCACTGCCGTGCAGATCACATGCAATGTCTGTGCGATGCAAATTCAGCCATACAGATTGTATGACTGAACTCACATTGCATTCATACCAAAATTGTGCAGGGCCCTTTTTTTTTTTTTTGTCCGCACCAGAATCGGAATCAGTGTTCACACCCAATGCGATACGATTCCTGTCCAAATGGACAGTTCGCACTGTGATATGCAAACCGATCTGGGGGTGTCATTACCTTTCTATTGACACCTGCAGCGGTTCGCATAGTGCAGTGTGAACTGCCTGCAAGTTCTATGCGATGCAGGAACAGGCATTGCAATCATGCTGGTTCCGGCATTGTGCTGGTGTGAACTGGCTGAGTACATTTCTGGCAGATCAACAAGGATTTTTGCTGTTTCTGCAGATAGAGAAATATTCATGTATTGCGGAGATGTAGTGATTTTTTTTTTTTATTTTGTCTAGACATGCACTTTGAAACCTAAAGGTGCTCTTGTTGTGCATGTAAAAAAAATTAACAGGTACGAAAATTGAAGATTATTGTCTCCTAGAGTGCTGCCAAAAACTGGTTGAGGTAGTGTACGCATCTAGAGAAAACAAAAGACAGACTACCAAAAATTTTTTACCATTTTGTTTGTCTGGTAATCCAGTATACAGATTCTTGTTTACAGGTCCGTAAGAGACTTCTAAGTACTACTTGCAAGTTTAAATATTAATGGTTAAAAAATAGAGATAAAAAAATCTGCAGAAAAATGTTAGCTATAGAGAAAAGGAGGAGTTATTTAGGGCTGCTTGGAGTTAACTATGATTTAATGATAATTACACAGCTGGGATTTAGTTTTCTATGGTTTAATAATAAATACACAGCAAGTTCCAGCTGTTGTAGCAAGAGGACGGGGACAGGCCGTGCTACGTATACCATTGACGTTTTTCAGGACGTACGGCGCACACCCGTAGTCTGCAAGAGATTATTAACTGTCTTAGGCACACAATGTTTTATTATACTGAGCCATTTTCTGTGTGACTTGACCCCCCCAGTTCACTGTATTTGCACCTTAACATTTTAGGGAGTGCAAAGTACGTTTTTTATTTAGTACAGCAACAATAACACCTTAAAAAAAAAAAGAAATCAGTCTTTGTTGCTAAAAACTGAAGAAGATTTATATGCTTCCGGAGTGGAGGAGCTTATCCTTTGTTAAGTGCTCGTAGGGTAATTTGTTGTATCCACAGTGGCATTGTTTACCTCTCTACCCACTTCTCTTTAGAAGGTTCATTGTGGTACAGAAATGTGGGATGGTATGCAGATCATCAGTCACAGCATGCTTGAATATTGAAAAAAAGTGTTTTGATGAGACTCTGGAGTGAGCAATCTGCTTGTAGTTGGGATGCAAAGAAAAGCTTAGGCGTTTTGCTGTGGCCCTACGTGGTATTCCTAACAAAACACCTCTCCTTCGCTTTTAGTTTCTATTGTGCGCAAGAGAGAGCTGCCCCCGAAGGTTGCTATCACTCCACTACCGAATTATTCAGACATGGACACCCCAGTCTTAAAAAAGGAATTAAACAGGTATGTAAACAATACTGTTTGCACCCCACCCTTTTTCTGATATCTTACTGATTTATTTAAGGAAAGTGTAGGATAAAATTAATGTTTAGCTAGTCCAGGAGCTTGCACCAAAATGGCTAAACTGCTGTATTTATTTTATCATTTAATGAGAACACAGCACAATAGTGTGTATGTCCTTTCTTCAGGAGCAATCACTGAGATAGGTGACTCCTCATCATCTTCGGCCTGTACAGTTGCTGGCTGATCACTTTTTATGCAGTGTCTGCAGGAGGAAGTTTTTATTTTTTTATTTTTTTTACTGTTGGTTGTATTGTTTTATGCTTCTCTTCCCTTGAAGTGTCACTAAACCCACATTATAAAAACTATCTATAAATGGTGTACTGTATTACATGCTTGTTTATTCATACTCACTCTCAGTCACTATATGATTTGTTTTCTGTATGCTTCAAAAAACCTGGTTGATCCTGCTGTTCTCTATGTCCACCTTCTGTTTATGTCCCCAATTCAGCTAGGGATTTTGCAGCTGTGGTGGCAACTCTGCACATTCTCAGTTTTCAGTTTCTATGCTAAGCATTTCCTCCCTATGACATCTGGGCAGCCCATCTCACTATTGAGTCACACATGTGGGCGTATACACAGTGGTAAATGACAGCTCACTCCCTCCCTGCCCACTAACCAGCTGAACACAATGGGGGCAGGATATTACATGTAGATTAATGGAGGCTTCACCTCCCTCTTATTCTAAGACACAGGCTGGAGGGACGTGACACAGCCTGTGACTGGCAGAAATCTGCCCACACCATGTTATTTCCACAAAATAATAAAGATTTAATTTCAAATATACAGTATATTTGTATGGCAAGTTAAAACAGTTTATTGATTTTATTTAATTATTTTTACTCTGTATTCCAAAGCCTGTTTTTTGTTTTTTTTTGAACATGTGACCAGTAGCAGAGGACTAGATGCTCCTCTTGCTCATGTTTCTCTGCAGACAGGCTGGTTTATGTGACAACTGTATAACGATAAGGAAAACGATAGGAAAAGGGTACTTAGATGGGGTTTTTTTTTCAATAAAATAATTACAGTTCCATCATCCATATACAGAAATAGAAGGGACAATGTATATTAAACAGCGTGTGCTTGGTATCACTGTAATGTGAATACTGTAAGATACTGTAAAATGCTGTATTAGAAGAACACATTATTCCAATAAGGGGGTTCACTTTAAAGAGAAACTAAGCTCTGGAAGCTGTGCCAAAAAAAAAAAAAAAGGGGGCAAAGGACTAGTCATTACTATTCTATTGCTTGTGGTCTATTGCAGCTGATTTTCCCCCCATTACAAACTTACCCATACTTTTCTATGTATAGTGTCTCTGTGTGGAGGCAGCCACCTTGATGGAGGCAGGGTTTATTTTCCTCATGTCAGAACTTCCAGATGAACAGCACAGTGGTGACATCACCAAATCTCTCTCCAGAGACTAGCAGTCAGAGGTCCAGCAGTGCCTTAGATATCACACTACTGATATACAGCTATGAGGCTGTAGGAGCACCCAAGCTTGACAGGATAGAGGTGTTCATACCACTTCTTTTATGAAGGGGGGTGACAGAAATTATTGCAGACTCAGAGAATGGAGTCAGACTGCAGCGTAAAGAACTCAATAGTAGTTGCACACAAAAGGTGCAGATTTTATCAGTAGCCTGCAATGATTTTGATGGCCTAGAACAAGTTTTGTTTTGTGTTTTGCCATATAAAGTTTTCCCTGTTACTCAGGTACGGAGTCAGAGCCCTTCCCAAGAAGCAGATGGTGCTGAAAATGAAAGAAATATTCCGCTACACACATCAGGTCATGAGCTCCGATTCTGAAGATGACATTTCCTCATCACAGCCTGGCAGAAACATTATCAGTGCAGTCCAGAGTCAGCGTCTGCCTGCGTCCAGCAAACAAAGCGCTCCATCCACTTCTACAACCACCAGCATTTCCCTGACACAGATGGGGAAGAGGACAACAACTGTATGTGCAGCACAGGAAGCAGACAGTGGAGATGATCAGCCCCCAACAGCATCACAGGAATCTACAAGTTCTTCTGTGGCTGCAAGTGACACCTCTTCTATATCCCACAGGTAATAAGAAACATCTCTATTACTGTAACCACCCACTGAGTTCACACATTTATGAGTAGGTACAGGGCAGAGATGTATTTATAGCTGCATTTTACAATACAAAGTTCTCCTGTTTCATAGCTTTCTGTACATCCTTTATTTTTTCATTTAGATTTAACAGACCTGAAGTAAAAAAAAAAAAAAAAATCACACCTTCCTCATGCTGCTGCCATTTTAAAATTAGCAGCTAAGCACTCCAAATACTTATCTACACCCTGGACCGAGTTCAGCCTGAGACCAGCCAGTCACTGTTCCTCAATTCCACTTCTCAATCTTCTCTGCCATTCTGTGGGTGGCTAAGGCTGATTGCCTGTCTTTGTCTGAATGCCTAATCATTGCTTGCAATTGAATAGGCAAGCAATGACCCACAAGGGCCCAAAAATCAGACCTACACCATTTTTAGTAATACAGTGTACCACAGCACACAATAGTGCTTAACTGTGTGCTGCAGTGCAGGTGCGTTCCCTGCATAGGCGTGAATGAGCCCTAAGTAAAGACAGCACTTGTATGGTTGAGGAAAAATGTATCTCCTTTCGGGAATTGAGGAACAGGTTCTCAGTACCTGGCTCCTTCAGGTTCCGATACTAGTAGCTAAGACATGCAGTGATGGCCCAATTTCCGGCCCTGGTGGTCCTAGAATCAGATCCAATTGAACGCCTCTTGACCTCTAGCATCATGGAGAAACAGTTGCCCTCTTTATACTTGTACCTGACAGTGGCCTATGACACTAAACTAACCCGTTCACCCGTTCTAGATAGATGGAGGGTGGATATTCCCACCCTTGATGAGGAGAAATGGGAAGAATGCTTTACAACCTTTATTCCCTCAATGATTGCTGCCAAAGATAGGTTTATTCAACTGAAGTTCCTTCACAGGGCCTATTACACTACGCTGCAGAGACTGTCCCGTATATAGAGCCAGTTGGATCCTAAATGCACCAGCTGTAGTCTTGAGGTGGGTAATTCCTAGCCTATGGTCTGGTCCTTTCCCAAAATACTCCCCTATTGGGAGACGATCATAGTCACTTTGAGCAACATATGTGGAGTGAGCATACCCCCGGACCCACTTGTGTTGCTGCTAAGTCATCTGGAGGACACTGATGGGGATAGATATAGTAAGCTCTGCTTGACCCTTTACTCTTTATTATGTACGTAGAGAATTCCTCCTTCGATGGAAATCATTGAAGGTACTCGCCCATTCCTCCTGGATTCAATCAGTTAACTCAGTTTTGCCCCTTTACAAAATCACATATGAGAGCAGACGATGTCTGCACAAATTCGATAAGGTCTGGTCCGGCTGGATAGATGCATGCGGTTAATGGGTTGGGCTGGAAGGCCCTTCTGTGTGTTGTGTCTGTCTGTTTGTTTATTTTTTACTAGTAATGGCAGCGATCAGTGACTCATAGTGGAATTGCTATTGCAGCGGACAATCAGACTAACTGACACTTTAAGGAAACCAGTGACACTAGGTAAACCTTCGGCCCAGTCTGAGGTTCTGAGCACTCTGGAGAAGGTTTTCGTCCAGGATATCCCTGTACTTGGCCGCATTCATCTTTACCTCGATTGCAACCAGTCGTCCTGTCCCTGCAGCTGAAAACCCCCTCCACAGCATGATGCTGCCACCACCATGCTTCACTGTTGGGGCTATACTGGACAGGTGATGAGCAGTGCCTGCTATTCTCCACACATACTCCTTAGAATTAAGGCCAAAAAGTTCTATCTTGGTCTCATCAGACCAGAGAATCTTATTTCTCACCATCTTGGAGTCCTTCAGGTGTTTTTTTTTTAGAAAACTCCATGTGGGCTTTCATGTGTCTTGAACTGAGGAGAGGCTTCCGTCAGGCCACTCTGCCATAAAGCCCTGACTGGTGGAGGGCTGCAGTGATGGTTGACTTTCTACAACTTTCTCCCATCTCCCGACTGCATCTCTGGAGCTCAGCCACAGTGATCTTCCATTAAGGATTATGGAGGCCACTGTGCTCTTAGGAACCTTAAGTGCAGCAGAATTTTTTTTGTAACCTTGGCCAGATCTGTGCCTTGCCACAATTCTGTCTCTGAGCTCTTCAGGCAGTTTCTTTGACCTCATGATTCTCATTTGCTCTGACATGCACTGTGAGCTGTAAGGTCTTATATAGACAGGTGTGTGGCTTTCCTAATCAAGTCGAATCAGTATAATCAATACAGCTGGACTCAAATGAAGGTGTAGAACCATCTCAAGGATGATCAGAAGAAATGGACAGCACCTGAGTTAAATATATGAGTGTCACAGCAAAGGGTCTGAATACTTAGGACCATGTGATATTTCAGTTTTTCTTTTTTAATAAATCTGCAAAAATGTCAACAATTCAGTGTTTTTCTGTCAATATGGGGTGCTGTGTGTACATTAATGAGGAAAAAAATGAACTTAAATGATTTTAGCAAATGGCTGCAATATAACAGAGTGAAAAATTTAAGGGGGTCTGAATACTTTCCGTCCCCACTGTATTTCTGTGTACTATGGGAGGTGCTTTCACTAGGGGAAGACATGCTTTGGAGCAACACAGGATCCATGCCTTCCCTACTGACAGAACGACGATCTGCCTTGTTTACATAGGCAGACTGTCTTTCTGCTTGTGTACTGAAGAATCAGCGGGTGCCGGTGGACATCTAGTCCCTGGTACCTGCCGCTCAGCTCCCGCTGTGTATAATCACAGCGGGAGTGAGCGCAGAAGTAAAACTTTAACAGTGGTTAAACTTTAACAGTGGTTAAACTTTAACAGCGGTGAGGGTTCTTTACATTCATGCAAACTCTCTGCGACCACTTTGTTCCCAGATTCATTTCATGCCACTTACACTAGTCACATGAAACAATGAGACATATGTCAGAGCAGACATTGAATATAACTACCCTTTCATACAGTTGTACAAGGGTAGGGTGATTTCAGTGTCAATTTGTCTGGTGATAACTATTCATGTAATTTATAATTTTATTGAAACTGTATTAGTATTAAAATGCATTTCACTGTAAGCCCCCGTTCACACCAGTGCAACTTGTCATGTGATGACAAATCGCACTCTGTACCTATGGAATTGGTCAAATCGTTGTGACTTTTGAAAAAGGTTCCTGCAATATTTGCGATTTCATGTGCGACTTGCATTGACATCTGTGCACGAAATTGCACAGATGTCCAAAATTCGCACTTGAAATCGGGATGACCGACGGCTTTGAAATCGTGCTGGTAGTGCGATTTCAAAGGCGCATTCAGTGTGAACCGGGGCTTAATCAAGTTAAAAGAGCACTTCAAGAAAGCAAGTAAAAGCCAACAGTGAGCTACTAATACAATGCAACAAACACTGCAGATATGCTAAATTTACCTTAAAGCAGAGGTACGGCCAAAGCTCTTTTGGCCCTAGTTCTCCTGTGGTCACAGAAGTGCACTCTCTTCTGCACTCTGCAGAAGGTTCTGCACTCCTGTGACCCATATTCAGCTGACTGTGGGATAAAGATCCCTGTCGGCTGAAGTCACTGAGCCAGTCCAGGCTCTGAAGAGATACCGACTTTAAAGTTGGGATCCACCCACCTGCTTGGACTGGCAGCTGGCTCAGCCTCTCAGGGAGCTGTTTAGAGCCTGAGCCAGCCGCTCCTGCCCCTCCACAGTCTGGCATTCCAGGAAGTGCTGGGGGGGGTTTGCAGAACAGAGAGCCTGTCACTGACATTCACTGACTCCCTGCAGACCAAGAACTCAGCGATCAACAGTGTTAGATCATTCAGTTCTCAGTCTTAGAGGCGGTGGGGGACCAATGCTGCATCCACCTAGGTAGTTATGTGTGTTTTGCGTTTTTTAAACCCATGCGTCTCTTTTAATCTACTCTACTATAAAAAAAGATAAGGATGTTTGTGCTTTCCTTTAAACTCACAGGAATGACAAGTACACCACATTTTCGGGAAGGTCAACAGGTATTTTCTGTACTTGCTTAAAATATTCTTAGTTTAAAAAAGAAATCAAACACAGCCACTCCATCTAAGGACTGGTGAGCTGCAATACATTACATTTTGTTGGATTTAGATATGTTTTATTAAAATGCCTCAAAGGGTCCCTAGTTGTGTACCGACATCTCTGCTTCCCACAACTCCAGTTGGTTTCACACTGCCAAGGCAGGTTTTAGGGCCGGTTCACACTGCTGTGCTGTCCGACATCGGATGTGATTCGCACCGCACTGCAGTGCAAATCACGTGCGATGAGAACCCAGCCATACACATTGTATGGCTGAATTTGCACCCCATTCAGACCAAACTCGCACAGGACCCTTTTTTTGGTCCGCAGCAGAATCGGATCACATGGGTGTTCAATGTCGGAATTTGCAGTTCGCTCTGCGATCTGCGAAGTGATTTTGGGGTGTCATTAGCTCTCTATTGACATTCCCAGCAGTTCGCATATGGCAGCATGACCTGCCTGCGAGTTGTTTGCGATGCAGGAAACTGGATTCGCAGGGAGCGACTTCTCTCCTCTCTGGGCAGCCTGCCAAGTCTGATAAAAGAAGCTAAAAAAACTGTGTAGAAGTTCTCAGTTTAACCATTTAAAGACTAAATCTTTTCTGACATTTGTTGTTTACAAGTAAAAATCCTGTATTTTCTGCTAGAAAATCACTTAGAACCCCCAAAAATTATATATATTTTTTTTAGCAGAGGCCCTAGGGAATAAAAGCGGTCGCTGCAATATTTTATGTCACACGGTATTTGCGCAGCGGTCTTTCAAACGCAATTTTTTGGGGAAAAAATACACTAATGAATTAAAAAAAACAACTAAGCAGTAAAGTTAGCCCATTTTTTTTTTTGTCCAAAAGTTTTGATTACCTGTTTTTGTGTATTTAATATTTAACCACTTCCAGCCCACTGACGTCATATGACGTCCTGGGCTTTGGGCGGGTATATCTGAATGATGCCTGAAGTTACAGACATCATTCAGATATTGCCGGGTTCAGCCGGCGAATCTCTACACCATAGGAACGATCATAGCGGCCGTTCCTCCGGTGCTTGCTCCGTCTCACCGTTACGATCGGTGAGGCGGAGAGTGGATGCGCCGGATGTAGATCATAGAGATTTCCGGCGGACCAGATGGTCCCCGGAGTCTCTATGATCGTCGGAGGCCGGGCGCGATGTTATGACGTCACGCCCGGCCTCTCCATTCAAAAAAACGGCGCCGCTTCGGCTGGGAAGCGGCGATCGTTTTATTTATTTATTTTTTTTATTTCAGGCTTCCCAGCCTAGTGGTGAGATATGGGGTCTTATTGACCCCATATCTCACTATTAGGAGCACCTGACATGTCATATTGCTATTACAAGGGATGTTTACATTCCTTGTAATAGGAATAAAAGTGATCAATTTTTTTTTTTCAAAAAAGTGTCAAAATAAAAAAAATAAAATATAATTAACAATAAAAAAAAAAAAATGTTTTAAAGCGCCGCTGTCCCCGTGTGCTCGCACGCAGAAGCGAACGCATACGTAAGTCCCGCCCACATATGAAAACGGTGTTCAGACCATACATGTGAGGTATCGCCGCGAACGTTGGAGCGAGAGCAATCATTTTGGCCCTAGACCTCCTCTGTAACTCAAAACATGTAACCAGTAAAAAAATTTCAAGCGTCGCCTATGGGGATTTTTAAGTACCGAACATTGGCGCCATTCCACGAGCGTGTGCAATTTTGAAGCGTGACATGTTAGGTATCTATTTACTCGGCGTAACTTCATCTTTCACAAAATGCAAAAACATTGGGCTAACTTTACTGTTTTGTTTTTTTTTTTAAACACAAAACAGTTTTTTTCCCCAAAAAAACACGTTCGAAAAATTCCTGCGCAAATACTGTGTGAGATAAAAAGTTGCAACAACCGCCATTGTATTCTCTAGGGTCTTTGCTAAAAAAACATATATAATGTTTGGGGGTTCTATGTAATTTTCTAGCAAAAAAATTATGATTTTTACATGTAGGAGCAAAGTGTCAGAATTGGCCCGGTATTGAAGTGGTTAAGATATAGTTTTTATTCTAAATTATACATACAAGTGAACTGATTGGAGGTTTGTTTTGTTTAATAATAATTTAAATGTAAGAAATTTTCTTTATCACTTATTACTTAAGGTTGCTCTCACACTGGAGCGGGCAGGCATTGACGGTAAAACGCTGCTAGTTTTAGCGGTGCTTTACCGTAATTTTAGCGGCGCTATTCGGCTGCTAGCGGGGTGCTTATAACCCAGCTAGCGCCCGAGGAAGGGGTTAAATGCGCTTTGAAGTGCCGCTGCCGAAACGCTTTGCAGGCGCTTCGGCAGCGGTGCGCATTCATTTCAGTGGGCAGGAGTGGTGGAGGAGCGGTATACACCGCTCCAAAGATGCTGCTTGCAGGACCTCTATTCCCTTAATTATCTTTATTGCCCTTCTCTGGACTCTCTCCAGCACATCCTTCCTGAGCACTGGTGCCCAGAACTGGACGGCATATTGAAGATGCGGCCAGACCAGAGACTTGTAGAGTTGGAGAGTAATCATTTTATCTCTGGAGTGAATCCCCTGTCTGCCATTGCATGCTATTGCTGAGCCTGTCATCTACTAAGACCCCTCGTCCTTTTCCATCCTAGATTCCCCCAGAAGTTCTCCCCCCAGCCTTCAACTTGCATTGGTATTTTTGACACCCAAATGCATTACCTTACATTTTTCAACATTAACCTCATTTGCCATGTAGTTGCCCGTCCCATTATTTTGTTTAGGTCTTCTTGGAAGGTCTCCACATTCTGCATAGAAGTTATTACCCTGATTAATTTGGTATTGTCCACAAATACTGAGATTGAGGTGTTTATCCCATCCTCTAAATCGTATATGAATAAATTAAACAGGATTGGTCCCAGGACAGATCCCCGGGGAACCCACTTTCCACACCAGACCATTCTGAGTACTCCCCATTTATTACCACCTATTGGACTATAGCTAGTTTCAATCCAGGTACTCGCCCTATGTTCCATGCAGACAGACCTCAGTTTGTACAGTAAACGCTTGTGGGGAACTGTGTCAAATGCCTTTGCAAAATCCAGACACACCACATCTACAGGCCTTCCTCTATCTAGATGGCAGCTCACGTCTTCATAGAAGGTTAATAGATTGGTCTGGCAAGAACGAGTCTTCATGAATCCATGCTGATTACTGCTAATGATACTGTTTTCATTAATAAAATCTTGTATATAGTCCCTTATCATCCCACCCCCTCCCCCAATAACTTGCAGACTATTGATGTTAGGCTAACTGGTCTGTAGTTCCCAGGGATGTCTCAGCCCTTTTTTAAATATTGGTGCCATGTTTGCTTTTCTCCAATCAGCTTGCACCATTCCAGTCAGTAAACTGTCCAATAAAATAGGAACAATGGTCTGGCCATCACCTGGGTGACTTGTGTGATGTGCAGCATCAAGAAAATAAAGTATCAACAATAGAAAACAGCAACATGTGAATGGAGCCTATTGATGAACTAATATTGTCTCTTCCCCGTGGAAAAGGGAACAGCTCTTTCATTCGTAAGTTGCTCAGGTCTCTATCTCTGGAAGAGATTTTCCATGCATGACCAGACACTACTTCCTTTTTTTCACCAGTGCCATGACAAATTTGGCCAAAGCTGGCCACTGTTTTCTCATCAAGGTTTTTATTGTGGACAGCCTTTGCAGGTTCATATGCTTAGATTTGAGTCTTATAGATCTGCCATCCCAAGGTATATACAGTAAGTATTCACAGTGCTTCACTTTTTCCACATTTTGTTACGTTACAGCCTTATTCCAAAATGGATTAAATTCATTATTTTCCTCAAAATTCTACAAACAATACCCCATAATGACAACGTGAAAGAAGTTTGTTTGAAATCTTTGCAAATTTATTTAAAATAAAAAACAAAAAAAAAATGACATGTATATCCTTTGCTCAATACTTTGTTGAAGCACCTTTGGCACCAATTACAGTCTCAAGTCTTTTTGAATATGATGCTACAAGCTTGGCACACCTGTTTTGGGCAGTTTATCCCATTCTTCTTTGCAGGACCTCTCAAGCTCCATCAGGTTGGATGGGGAGCGTCGGTGCACAGCCATTTTCAGATCTCTCTATAGCTGTTCAATCGGTTTCAAGTCTGGGCTCTGGCTGGGCCACTCAAGGACATTCACAGAGTTGTCCCGTAGCCACTCATTTGTTATCTTGGCTGTGTGCTTAGGGTCATTGTCCTGTTGGAAGATGAACCTTTGCCCCAGTCTGTGGTCCAGAGCACTCTGGAGCAGGTTTTGCTCAAGGATGTCTCTGTACATTGCTGCATTCATCTTTCACTCAATCCTGACTAATCTCCCAGTTTCTGCCGCTAAAAAACATCCCCATAGCATGATGCTGCCACCACCATGCTTCACTGTAGGGATGGTATTGGCCAGGTGATGAGCGGTGCCTGGTTTCCTCCAGCAATGACGCTTGCCATTCAGGTCAAAGAGTTGAATCTTTGTGTTATCAGACCAGAGAACTTTGTTTCTCGTGGTCTGAGAGTACTTCAGGTGCCTTTTGGCAAACAACTCCAAGCGGGCTATCATGTGCCTTTTACTGGGAAGTGGCTTCTGTTTGGCCACTCTACCATACATGACTGATTGGAGGAGTGCTGCAGAGATGGTTGTTCTTTTGGAAGGTTCTCATCTCTCCACAGAGAAATGCTGGAGCTCTGTCAGAGTGACCATCGGGTTCTTGGTCACCTCCCTGACTAAGACCCTTCTCCCCACTCACCGAGTTTGGCCGAGCGGCCCGCTCTTGGAAGAGTTCATTTACAGATGGTGGAGGCCACTGTGCTCATTGGGACCTTCAATGCTGCAGACATTTTTCTGTGTTCTTCCTCAGATCTGTGCCTCTATACAATCCTGTCTCGGAGGTCTACAGACAATTCCTTAGACTTCATGGCTTGGCTTGTGCTCTGACATGCACTGTTAACTGTGGGACCTTATATAGACAGGTGTGTGCCTTTCCAAATCATGTTCAATAAACGGAATTTACCACAGGTGGACTCCAATCAAGTTGAAGAAACATTTCAAGGATGATCAGTGGAAATAGGATGCACCTGAGCTCAATTTTGAGTGTCATGACAAAGGCTGTGAATACTTATGTGTATGTGATTTTTTTATATATATATATATATATATATATAAATTTGCAAAGATTTCAAACAAACTTCTTTCAGATTGTCACATGCGGTATTTGTAGAATTTTGAGGAAAAGAATGAATTTAATACATTTTGGAATAAGGCTGTAACATAACAAAATGTGGAAAAAGTGAAGCGCTGTGAATACTTTCCGGATGCACTGTATTGCAAATTTAATTTTGCTTCTGCACCTTTATTATTTTTGTGTGTTATCATTTGTTTATTTATCTGAGAAGCTATAATTAATAGAAACTATCATGTGTTACTCTTACTACTAGGTACATCCATGGCAGAGCAAATCAGTAGTTCACAGTTCTGACTCACTGACTTCTGTGTAAATTAAGCGACTATTGAGCTCTGTAACCCATAGGCTTTTTCTTCACAACAGGAGAGGAAAACTTTAAAAGGGGCTGCAAGCTGCAGCTGCTAGCTTGATGTTAACACACAAAATATTCATATGAAACATTCCATGTTTACCTAACTTTTTTTCAGACCTGATCATTGTAAATAAATAAAATGTATCTGGAACTTTCATTCCAGTGAACCCTAATCTGGAATTTTGGCTTTTGTTGCATTAAAGCACAACTTTAACCATAGTAACTTGATAGAAAATAAAGTTGCTTTAGCAAGGAACATAGATTCCACATAAATAATTATGCTACTAAAGTTAGTGTGCGCTGTAAATCACCTCCAGCATTGTTCCTGTTGTTTCTTGCTGAAGGTTGCCATTTTGCTGAAGCCCAGATCCCCTGAGTAGCAGTAAATCTTGAGGCTGTCAGCAGATTGACTCTACATTTTTGGCACAGGGCCGAAAAATAGAGAGCAAGTGAGAATGTACAGTGGGACAATGTATTACTGGATTTTAAACAGTATGGACACTTATTTCTAATGTTTTACATAGCTATACCTGCAAAAAGGGCCACCCTGCAGTAATCTAGCAGGACTTAAGTTTCTGACAAAAGTTCCACTTTAACCACTGTCTTTTTTAATGTCTTGAGAGGTGCAACAGCATCATCTTTCACCGGTGTTCTCAGCTACACCCACGTGGACTGTGAGAAAATCCAGCCTTGTATGGGGACCTTAAGCTGTTAAGGAAGGCACACAGGAAGATTTCACAGTCAAAATCCCTAAAAAAAAGTATTTGAAGCTAGTGAGCTGTATAGCCTGCCAGAATTTACCATAAGACTCAAATATTTCACATTTTTACCCTATTTCATTTCCACAATCTTTAGAAGATTGTTCCCCGGTTCTGAGGAAATGTTAATCTATGTCCTCCTTTGACAGGTACCTGTCAGATCTGTCTGCCACTGTTGGGTCCAGTCAGCCAATTACTGATTGGTACCCAATCATGTGATCACTATGTTACTGATGATCCTGATGTCTTGCAGCATGAAGATAGGAATGTTCCTCTGTTTAATTCTGTAGCTGTCAGATACAATTACAGTATAAAATAATAGTGAATTAAAAAATAAAAGCAATGTTTTTGTTTACATATTTATTTCAGCCTATAGTAAAAACACAGCAGTGTTTTTTTATTAAAACTATGTACCAAATAAAATATTTTTATGTCAACAGTAAAATTATAAAAATTATTTAGGTATGCAAATGAGGTATAGCGTGAGCATTAAAGAGTCAGTAGCCTCTGGCAGTAAAAGGGTTATTGCCACTTTCCTGAAACTTCTGCAGTGATAAGAATCTTTGCAGTGTCCTTGGTGACTTCATCCTCCTCCTCAGTGATGTGCCACACTCTCTGTGTATCATAATTAGGCAGAATTTTGAACTCGTGACATCTGTCACTCAGCTGTCCGTGATTTAGGGGATACTGCGGGGTAAGAATAGTATTTACATAGATCTTTACTCCCACGTGGTGAGACACATTCACAGATTACACGAAGCATAAATTTAACTGAATTTAAATGAAATTACATTGTGTCAACAGGGGAAATTATTAGCTTTAAAGGGGTTGTAAACCCTTGTGTTTTATCACCTTAATGCATCTTATTATTAATATTATACAGGATTTATATAGCGCCAACAGTTTACGCAGCGCTTTACAATATAAAAAGGAGACAATACAGTTATAATACAATAAAATACAAGGGGATTAAGAGAACCCTGCTCAGAAGAGCTTACAATCTAATAGGGTGGGGCAGGTGATACGAAAGGTTGTAGATTAGAAAGTGGTAGAAGATTAGTTGGAGCCGTGATAGGCTTTCCTGAAGAGATGATTTTTCAGGATCGCCTGAAGGTAGCAAGAGTAGGGGATAGCCGGATCGGTGGAGGTAGCAAGTTTCAGAGGATGGGAGAGGCTCTGGAGAAATCCTGGGGACGAGCATGGGAGGAGGAGGAGAAGAGAGAGCTTGAGAGTAGGAGGTCTTGAGAAGAGCGGAGAGGACGATTTGGGTGATATTTGGAGACAAGATTAGTGATGTAGCTTGGGGCAGAGTTGTGAATGGCTTTGCATGTTGTGGTTAGTATTTTGAATTTAATTCGCTGGTGATTGGGAGCCAGTGTAGGGATTGGAGGAGAGGGTTGGCAGACACTGAGCAGTTGGTAAGGTGGATAAGTCTGGCAGCAGCATTCATGATAGACTGAAGAGGGGATAGCCTATGGAGGCGCGGGGCCAATGAGAAGGAAGTTGCAATAGTCAAGGCAAGAGATAACAAGGTAGTGAATGAAGAGCTTGGTGGTTTCATGTGTTAAAAAGGGGTGAATTTTAGAGATGTTACGGAGGTGAATTCTGCAAACTTTTGACAACGATTGGACTTGGGGCTGAAATGACAAGTCAGAGTCTAGGATTACACTTAGTACCCTGGCGTGGGGGGAGGGACTGATAGTTGCATTGTTGATTTTGATGGAAAAGTCATGGAGGGGGGCGGGGGGGAATATTAATAGCTCACTTTTAGAGAGATTTAGTTTAACCTCTCTGGCGTGGCTCGGGGTTAAATTTCAGTACCATTAGCGGTAACCCCGAGCCACGCTTGGGATTGCATTGCAGGATCCTGTGATGTCCCGCCGCGGTGTCTGCGGGCTCTGTCCTCCCTCTGAAGCCTCTGTGTGCCAGGCTCCGTTCCCTGCGAGCGCCGCGACGCTTGGGGGGGCAGAGCTCGGCGGCAACTTCAAAAAATATAAAAATCATAATACATACAGTACAGTGTAATCTTACAGATTACATTACTGTATGAAATCATTTCACATCCCTTTTATCCCCAATGCTTTGTCCAATCGCCTGCATGCAGTTTTATATTCTTTGCCTGGAAACTGGAGATTGTCCATAGCAATCAAAAAGTGTCCCTTTACGTCAAAAGTGGTTTTAGACCAGCTAGAAAACAGCGATAGTAAATTAGAACACTTGCAGAATTGAGCGATACTGAATCATGGGGAAATTCATTTTATTATTATTATATTATTATTTTTTATATTTATTTATTATATTATAATTTATGATTTTGTGTTTCAAACTTTATCATACCCGGGATGTCTACTAGACTCTTGTTTGGACAGATTTAAGTGTGTTATTGCTAAGAATTACAGGCCTACAATATAAAGTGCCAAATTTCTATGCAAAATAATTGTACCACTTTGAGACGCAAAAATCTCACATAATCATACCGCCAGGGAGGCTACGGAAGTGGTGCGACATCCATTCTGATATGTCAGTAAGTTAGTAATGCGAGAGGAGACTGAAGGAGTGAGGTGAGGAGTAGACAGATAGATTTGGGTGTCATCGGCATATAAGTGGTATTGGAAGCCGTGGGCAGTTATCAAGTGACCAAGGGAGGAGGTGTAGATAGAGAAGAGAAGGGGTCCAAGAACAGAGCCTTGGGGGACCCCCACAGAATGAGGCAATGGAGAGGAGGAGACAGAGTTGTAGGTGACACTGAAGGAGCACTGTGATAGGTAGACAGAGAACCAGGATAGAGCAGAATCTCGGAGGCCAAGGGAATATAGTTTATTGAGAAGGAGCAGGTGGTCAACAGTATCAAAGGCCGCAGAGAGGTCAAGTAGGAGGAGTATGGATTACTGGCTGTTGGTTTTAGCAGTTCGTAAATCGTTAGTGAGTTTTAGCAAGGCAGTTTCCATGGAGTGCTGCGAGCGAAAGCCAGACTGTAAAGGGTCAGGAAGGTTCTTTTCACTGAGGTAGGAGCCAAGACGGTTGTAGACTAAGCGTTTTAGAAGTTTAGAGGTGAATGGGAGCAATGAGATGGGTCTTAAGTTGTTTAGGTTGATGGGGTCCAGTGAGGGCTTTTTAAGTATGGGAGTGATCTGCGCATGTTTTAGAGGCGAGGGGAAGGTGAAACTAGAGAGGGAGAGATTGAATGTGAGTGAAGGAACATAGGATAGAAGAAGAGGGTGACCGTAGCATTTGTGAGGGAACAGGATCTAAGGGACAATTGGTTAGGTGGGCATCTGAGAAAAGTTTTGTAACCTCTTCAGTAGTAGCCAATTCAAAAGAAGAGAGTGTTGAATGTGCTGTTAGGCAAGGTATGTTGGGTGGGGAAGATGTACGTACAGTGGAGGTGTCCTCACGAATTGCATCAATCTTGTCTTTGAAGTGATTGGCAATCTCTTGGGCAGCGAGTGAGATAGTGGGTAGAGGGGGTGGGGGACGAAGTAGAGAGTTAAAGGTTGAGAAGAGCCGATGGGGACTGGATGACAAAGTATTATTAAGAGAGACAAAGTAGGCTTGTTTGGCAGCATGGAGGCAGGAATTGTATTTTAGAAGGGCAGATTTATATAGGGTCAAGTCTTGCATTAAGGTGAAAAAAAATTTCTGACAGTGACCGGCCCCCTAGCCCCCCCATTTTACTCACCTGAGCCCTTCAATCCCTCGGTGGAGACACGCTGTACCTCTCTGCCCGGGGTTCTCGGCTCTTGATTGGATAGATTGATAGCAATGCAGCCATTGGCTCCCGCTGCTGTCAATCAAATGCAATGATGCTGGGAGCGGGGCTGAGTCCGGCATTCTGTTTCCACAGAAGCAAATGCTGGTACTTGGGTGCTCTCCCGCAAGGTAACCCCCCCCCCCCCCCCACTGAGAGCGCTTCTCCCTGGGGGTTTACCGATGCGAGGAGGAGCCGCGAGCGCCGCCAGGGGACCCCAGAAGATGAGGTTCATGGCCACTCTGTGCAAAACGAACTGCACAATGGAGGTAAGTATGAAATATTTGTTATTTAAAAAAAAAAAAAAAAAAAACGGTTTAGTGTCACTTTAAGCCTATAGTTGTATAGTTTCAGAGAAAATGGTCTATGATCTGTATAGGCTGGAGCCTTAAAACTTTGAGGGTTTTGCTTCTCCCTTAAAGTGGAAGTCCTGGCAAAAACTAAAATCCCTGCATCTATAGATACCACCAATCTAACACTAACCTGTCTATCCCTGTAAAAAAAAAAAAAATGAGTATACAGTACATACCTTTGTTCAGTCCGATCCAATCTGATCTCCAGCAGCGGAAGCTCTGCAGAGAACATGGCCGACAACGGCTGTGAAATGAATGGGAAGTGACGTCACACATTCGTTGTCATTTGTGTCCCCTGCACCGGCCTCCACAGAGAAGCCGTCGCCGACAGCTCAGCGTGGGATCGGGTCTGATCGGGTCGGAGCAGCTTCCAAAAAGGCATGTATACTATTTCATTTCACAGCCATTGTCTGCCATGTTCTCTGCAGAGCTTCCGCCGCTGGAGATCGAGTCAGATCGTTCTAGATAGGTTAGTGCTAGATCGGTGGTGTCTATAGATGCAGGGATTTTAGTTTTTGCATGGACGTCCACTCAAAACTTATGTTTGAGTCTTTGGTAGATGCTGAAAAGTTACCCGACAGGTAATGACACATTAAGGACTTGTTCACACGTGCTTTGCTTTAATAGGAGTGATCTGCGTTTGGAACACTGTTCAGAGAGCATTTGACAGGCAGTGAGGAGGCTTTGTGTCATATGCTTACCGCCTGCTTTAACCCCTTGAATATCACACTAGCATGCCACAACTGCGTGCATTGCATGCAGCTTCAGGGTGCTTGCAGAGCAACCCCATTCACTTGAATAGGTCGCGTTTGGCAGGTGCTAACCCCACTGAAAGTGACAGGGTAGAATTCCTGCAGGAGCCGTGAAGCAAGGATCGTCAGTTGAAAATAAAGGAGAGAAATCTTAAAAATGAAAACTAATGCAGCCATCGCATCTAAGAATTTTGAACCTGCAATATAATAAATGCTTGTTTTTGGGTTTAATACTGCTTTAAGGGGATGGGAAGCATGTCCACACGCAGGTACACTGTCACTCTGCCCTGAAGGGTATTTTCCACTTTCTACAAGGGGCAGCAGCCCATTAGACTCATGAGCTTATGTAGACCGATCTCTGCGCCCAGAACACCAACCAATATTTTTTGAGAGTTTAAAAAAAAAAAAAAAACAATCTTTAAGACTGCCAGAGGGCCAGAAGTTGCTTTTACTAAAGTTTTTCCCCTCCATTATGTTAATACATGGGCCATTGTTGGTTTGTAAAATGTACCACCTCTCTCTACAGTTCCAACACCAATGAGTTTGAAACTGCGTTTGCAGATGAAGACGATGAGGAGATGGTGCCGGCTTCTCAAGCAGCCAACAAAGAGGCGCTGACAGCCGAAGCAGTGAGAAAGTTTATAGAAGATCGTCCTGATTTACATAAGCGTATCTTGCTCTACCAGCCTCTGGACCTGGCAGCCCTTCATGCCGAGCTTAAGCAGAATGGGATTAAGATAGCTGCTGGGAAGCTATTGGACTTTCTGGATGCTCACTGTGTGACTTTCACAACTGCCACCGCACGGAAGGAGAAGAAGAGCCGCGGAAAGAGGAAAGCAGGAAAGCGTTACTGAATTGTTTTAAAGGGTCAGCCCTCCAAAAACTGATAAGTTGACTATGGGTGGACACTGGTGTACCTGATCAATCACTATTTTATTTCATATATATATATATATATCTCTTAAGGGGTTCCATCAGCAAGATCCCTGATCAAAGTCTCAACTTTTCCTACATTTAATATAGAGACTTACTGCTGCTGTGGTTGTTTATATGTGCCTGTTGTATTCTCCATAATGTGAAATTAATTAAAAATACAACAGGGAAACTCATGTCTGTAAAACAGTGTTTCACAACTCCAGTTCTCGGAGCCCCAACAGGTCATGTTTTCACGATTTCCCTCAGCTGTGGTGATTACTAAGGCAGTGAAACTGATTAAATCTCCTGTGAAAAATAATGCAAAGCCTGAAAACATGACCTGTTGGGGCGCCTTGAGGACTGGAGTTGAGAAACACTGCTATAGAAGGTAGGAGGAGCTGGGAACTCAAGTGCTGAGATTTTGCTGCAAGGTCCCAGAGAGATATAAGAAAACAGTTGAATTAATTCAGTTCATCATCTAACCAGGAATTGCAGTTTTAGGTGGACTGACATTTTAAGACAGAGGGGTTATTCCATCAATGTAAATATATAATGTAATTGTGTATCAAACTATGTATATGGATTTTAAAGAAAAAAAAATAACGTGATGGCTGTTTTGGTTTGGATTTTATATGTAATAAATATGAATGTTATAATGACTGGTTGCACTTCAGAAGAGCACAATTATGCTTTAGCAATGGCCCTAAAAGGGAATGTCTGGTCAACATGAACTTTAAAAGAACACTTTAAGTACGCCTCTGCAATACTTGCATATCTCCCCATGTTTTTTCTCTAAAACCTCTACAGAAAAATACCTATAAATCTGTAAAAATACAGTTCCTAACTTCCTATGTGAACTGAAATACTGCCTCTGAAACTCCAATGTTGCCAGCCCTACGCAGGTCTCTCCTGTTAGACTACAGATCACCTCCTCATCTCCTAATCTCCATAACATAAGTAGAAGGTCTTATGTAGTGTGGCAGGGCTGACAACACTGCTTGAGATTTTAGTGCAGCAGAAGGAAAGTTGTCAGCCTACTGCAAGAAGCTAGGAGCACCCTGGATTTCTGGCATATCCAGGTATTTTTTATGTAGTTGCAGCATTTAAGCCATACAACATGGGGATATGTGCGTGTATTGCAGAGATGTACTCGATACATTTTTATTTTACCCAGATATTTACTTAAAGCCTTAGCGGATGATTATCAGGGGATACAGAGGGTATGACTGCCCTTGGATGCATAAGCTATAGCCATTCTGGTCCCTTGCTCACAATAAATAATGTACATGATACAGCATTTTCCTTGAAATTCTTATTTCCTTGCTGTGTTTTTCTATTTCGGTGTATAGTACCTTTATTAGAGTGATTTAAAAAACTGACCCCTTTTTTTAGTTCAGATTTAGCTTCCTGTCAAACATTTTTGTATGAATTTGACTAAGATTTAAATGTTTAATCAAATAATGTGTTGTTTTCTTTGACACCTATGATGACATTATCCTAAATTATAATTGGTATTACAGAACAGGAAGTCAGCTGTGGGTAGGAAAATGTCTCATTTTAAAAATGAACTTTATCTCAATTATCTCCCATTCTGTTAAGTTCCTGAAACCTACAGTGGGGACGGTAAGTATTCAGACCCCCTTAAATGTTTCACTCTTTGTTATATTGCAGCCATTTGCTAAAATAATTTAAATTCATTTTTTTCCTCATTAACCACTTAACAACCGGCCCATAGCCAAATGACGGCTACAGGGCGGTTGTTTAACTCTGGGAGGACGTCCAGGGACGTCCTCCCAGAATTCTGCTCTCGCGCGCCCCCTAGGGCGCGCACTCGAGAGCATCCGTGATCGCCGGGTCCACAGGACCCGGCGCATCACAGATCCCGGTAAATGGCCGCTGATCGCGGCCGTTTACCATGTGATCGCTCCGTCAAATGACGGAGCGATCACATGTAAACAAACCGGCGTCATCTGATGACGCCGGTTCCTCTCCTCCCCCTCTCCTCCCCTCCTGTGTACCGATCGGTACACAGTGACCGAAGAGGCGGATGGATGGATGGCTGCAGCGTTGTGGGCTGCATCTGTAGTGCCCACAGCGCTGCACAGAGACATCCAGCCATCCATCCATCCATGCTCAGCCATCCCTACTACTCTGCATGCCCTGCAATGCTGTGCAATACTCTGCAATTCCCTCTGCAATACCCCGCAATACTCTGCCATACCCTGCAATACTCTGCCATACCCCGCAATACTCTGCCATACCCTGCAATACCCCGCAATACTCTGCCATACCCTGCAATACCCCGCAATACTCTGCCATACCCCGCAATACTCTGCCATACCCTGCAATACCCCGCAATACTCTGCCATACCCTGCCATACCCCGCAATACTCTGCCATACCCCGCAATACTCTGCCATACCCTGCAATACCCCGCAATACTCTGCCATACCCCGCAATACTCTGCCATACCCTGCAATACCCCAAAATACTCTGCCATACCCCGCAATACTCTGCCATACCCTGGAATACCCCGCAATACTCTGCCATACCCTGGAATACCCCGCAATACTCTGCCATACCCCGCAATACTCTGCCATACCCTGGAATACCCCACAATACTCTGCCATACCCTGCAATACCCCGAAATACTCTGCCATACCCTGCAATACCCTGAAATACCCCGCAATACTCTGCCATACCCCGCAATACTCTGCCATACCCCGCAATACTCTGCCAATACCCTGCAATACTCTGCCATACCCTGCAATACTCTGCCATACCCTGCAATACCCCGCAATACTCTGCCATACCCTGGAATACCCCGCAATACTCTGCCATACCCAGCCATGCTCTGCAATACCCCACAAAAATCTGCAATACTCTGCCATAACCCGCAATACTCTGCCATACCCAGCCATACTCTGCAATACCCAGCCATACTCTGCAATACTCGGTGATACCCAGCCATACTCTGCAATACCCAGCCATACTCTGCAATACTCGGTGATACCCAGCCATACTCTGCAATACTCGGTGATACCCAGCCATACTCTGCCATACCCAGTCATACTCGGCGATACTCTGCAATACCCAGCCATGCTCAGCCGTACCCAGCCTCTGTATGTGGCCAGGCTGTGGAAGTCTCACACATGTGGTATCGCCGTACTCAGGAATAGTAGGAGAATCTATTTTGGGGGGTCATTTTTGCTATATATACATGCTATGTGTTAGAAATATTGTATAAATGGACAACTTTGTGTTAAAAAAAAAAAAAGCGTTTTAACCACTTCCCGCCTTCCGTCATACGACGTCCTTGACTTTGTGCGGGGATATCTGAATGATGGGTGCAGCTACAGGCATCATTCAGATATCATCTTTTTCAGCCGGCGATTCCCTACACCATAAGAATGATCGTAGCGGCTGTTACACTGCTTGATCGTTCTTACGGGAGGCGAGAGGGGACGCTCCCGCCGCCCTCCGGTGCTTCTACCGACTCACCGCTATGATCAAAGCCAGGATCTTTTTTTTTTTTTTTTTTTTTTTTTTTTATTTCAGGAACAGCCTAGAGGTGAGATGTGGGGTCTTATTGACCCCATATCTCACTGTAAAGAGGACCTGTCATGCCATATTCCTATTACAAGGGATGTTTACATTCCTTGTAATAGGAATAAAAGTGATCAAAAAATTTTTTTTTTTTTTGGAAAAAAGTGTCAAACTAAAATAAATAAAGTAAAATGAACAATAAAAAAAAATAAAATTTTTTTAAAGCGCCCCTGTCCGTGTGCTCGCATGCAGAAGCGAACACATACGTAAGTCCCGCCCACATATGAAAACGGTGTTCAAACCACACATGTGAGGTATCGCTGCGATCGGTAGAGCGAGAGCAATAATTTTGGCCCTAGACCTCCTCTGTAACTCAAAATTTGTAACCAGTAAAAAATTTTAAAGCGTCGCCTATGGGGATTTTTAAGTGGTGAAGTTTGGCGCCATTCCACAAGCGTGTGCAATTTTGAAAGGTGACATGTTAGGTATCTATTAACTCGGCGTAACTTCATCTTTCATATTATGCAAAAACATTGGGCTAACCTTACTGTTTTGTTTTTTTTTTAAAGCAAAAAACAGTTTTTTTTCCAAAAAAAAACGCGTTCCAAAAATTGCTGCGCAAATATCGTGCGAGATAAAAAGTTGCAATGACCGCTATTGTATTCTCTAGGGTCTTTGCTAAAAAAACATATATAATGTTTTGGGGTTCTATGTAATTTTCTAGCAAATAAATGATGATTTTTACATGTAGGAGAGAAATGTCAGAATTGGCCTGGGTGCTCCAGAACGCCTGAAGGTGCTCCCCTGCATGTTGGGCCTCTGTATGTGGCCACGCTGTGTAAAAGTCTCACACATGTGGTATCGCCATACTCGGGAGTAATAGCAGAATGTGTTTTGGGGTGTAATTTGTGGTATGCATATGCTGTGTGTGAGAAATAACCTGCTAATATGACAATTTTGTGAAAAAAAAAAAAGAAAAAAAAAAAACTTGATTTTGCAAAGAATTGTGGGAAAAAATGACAACTTCAAAAAACTCATCATGCATCTTTCTAAATACCTTGGAATGTCTTCTTTCCAAAAAGGGGTAATTTGGGGGGTATTTGTACTTTTCTGGCATGTTAGGGTCTCAAGAAATGAGATAGGCCGTCAGTACTTCAGGTGTGATCAATTTTCAGATATTGGTACCATAGCTTGTGGACGCTATAACTTTCACAAAGACCAAATAATATACACTAATTTGGGTTATTTTTACCAAAGATATGTAGCGGTATAAATTTTGGCCAAAATATATGAAGAAAAATTACTAATTTTCAAAATTTTATAACAGAAACGAAGAAAAATTAATTTTTTTTACAGATTTTTTGGTCTTTTTTCTTTTATAGCGCAAAAAATAAAGAACCCAGCGGTGATTAAATACCACCAAAAGAAAGCTCTATTTGTGTGAAAAAAAGGACAAAAAATTCATATAGATACAGTGTTGCATGACTGAGTAATTGTCATTCAAAATGTGAGAGCACCAAAAGCTGAAAATTGGTCTGGTTATTAAGGGGGTTTAAGTGCCCAGTGGTCAAGTGGTTAATGTACACACAGCACCCCATATTGACAGAAAAACACAGAGTTGTTGACATTTTTGCAGATTTATTAAAAAAGAAAAACTGAAATATCACATGGTCCTAAGTATTCAGACCCTTTGCTCAGTATTTAGTAGAAGCACCCTTTTGATCTAATACAGCCATGAGTCTTTTTGGGAAAGATGCAACAAGTTTTTCACACCTGGATTTGGGTATCCTCTGCCATTCCTCCTTTCAGATCCTCTCCAGTTCTGTCAGGTTGGATGGTAAACGTTGGTGGACAGCCATTTTTAGGTCTCTCTAGAGATGCTCAATTGGGTTTAAGTCAGGGCTCTGGCTGGGCCATTTAACAACAGGAGTTGTTGTGAAGTCACTCCTTCGTTATTTTAGCTGTGTGCTTAGGGTCATTGTCTTGTTGGAAGGTAAACCTTCGGCCCAGTCTGAGGTCATGAGCACTCTGGAGAAGGTTTTCGTCCAGGATATCCCTGTACTTGGCCGCAATCATTTTTTCCACGATTGCAACCAGTCATCCTGTCCCTGCAGCTGGAAAACACCCCCACAGCATGATGATGATGCTGGCACCACCATGCTTCACTGTTGGGACTGTATTGGACAGGTGATGAGCAGTGCCCCGACTGGTGGAGGGCTGCAGTGATGGTTGACTTTCTACAACTTTCTCCCATCTCCCGACTGCATCTCTGAAGCTCAGCCACAGTGATATTTGGGTTCTTCTTTACCTCTCTCACCAAGGCTCTTCTCCCCCGATAGCTCAGTTTGGCCGGACGGCCAGCTCTAGGAAGGATTCTGGTCGTCCCAAACGTCTTCCATTTAAGGATTATGGAGGCCACTGTGCTCTTAGGAACCTTAAGTGCAGCAGAAATTTTTTTGTAACCTTTGCCAGATCTGTGCCTTGCCACAAATCTGTCTCTGAGCTCTTCAGGCAGTTCCTTTGACCTCATGATTCTCATTTGCTCTGACATGCACTGTGAGCTGTAAGGTCTTATATAGACAGGTGTGTGGCTTTCCTAATCAAGTCCAATCAGTATAATCAAACACAGCTGGACTCAAATGAAGGTGTAGAACCATCTCAAATATGATCAGAAGAAATGGACAGCACCTGAGTTAAGTATATGAGTGTCACAGCAAAGGGTCTGAATACTTAGGACCATGTGATATTTCAGTTTTTCTTTTTTAACCACTTGCTGCCCCCCATATAACAGAATGACGGTGGCAAAGTGGTTTCAATACCCTGACTGGGAGTCATATGACGTCCGCAGGATATTGAGCCACTGCGCGCCCCCGGTGGCCCGCATCGCGGCGATCGTTGTTGCGGGGTGTCCGCCTGACACCCCGCAACACCGATTTAGGTAAAGAGTCTCCGTCAGAGACTCTTTACCACGTAATCAGCCGTGTCCAATCACGGATGATCACGATGTAAATAGGAAGAGCCGGTGATCGGCTTTTCCTCACCCGCGTCTGACAGACGCGAGTAGAGGAGAGCCAATCGTCTGCTCTCCTGACAGGGGGGTCTGTGCTGATTTTTTTTTTATCAGCACAGCCCTCCCCCCTCAGATCCCACCCAGGACCACCAGGGAAGCAATCCACACTGGACCAACAGGTGTGCCCCCTGGACCCCCAGGGAAATACTAATCAGTGTCCAGGCAGCTGCCAATCAGTGCCCACTCACAATGCCTACCACTGCCAGTGCCACTAGGGATGCCTATCAGTGCCCAGCAGTGCTGCCTATCAGTGCCACCCATAAGAACCCATCTTTGCAGCCTTTCAGTGGCCGTCAGTGTCGCCTATCTGTGCCCACCAGTGCCACCCATGAGTGCCCATCAGTGCCGCCTATCAATGCCCATAGTCAGTGCCCGCTCATTGGTGTCACCTCATCAGTGCCACCTTATCAGTGCCCATCAGTGAAAGAGAAAACGTACTTATTTACAAAATTTTTTAATAGAAACAAATGCAAAACTTTTATTTTTTTCAAAATTTTCAGTCTTTTTTTATTTGTTGTGCAAAAAATAAAAACCGCAGAGGTGATCAAATAAAACCAAAAGAAAGCTCTATTTGTGGGGAAAAATGATAAAAATTTAGTTTGGGTACAGTGTTGTATGACCGCGCAATTGTCATTCAAACTGCGACAGCACTGAAAGCTGAAAATTGGTCTGGGCAGGAAGGTGTATAAGTGCCCTGTATTGAAATGGTTAATCTGCAAAAATGTCAACAATTCTGTGTTTTTCTGTCAATATGGGGTGCTGTATGTAGCAAATGGCTGCAATATAACAAAGAGTGAAAAATTTATGGGGGTCTGAATACTTTCTGTCCCCACTGTATATATTTGATAACATTAAAAAGTTATCATTAAAAGTAAATATGAATTCCAACAATTAGTGTCCCCACATTTTTATTATGGCATGTGTATTTTCTTAGCTTGGAAAGAGCATTGGCTTCAGCAAGCATCTGCAGAGCATTTAGCACATTTTGTGGAGCACAATTGAAGCCTCTAATTGCACATCTCTGACTGAATACTTTTTTTCCCCCATGAGTCTTCCATGTTATCACTTGATGTGTGGGTTCTCTTCTGTAATCGGTGGTGGTTGGGTCCTGATTGCTGCAGAAAAGCGTGCCCCGGCAGCACTCTCCTGTGAGCCCAGTGAAGCTTGAAGAAATACCCCTAGGCGATGGGTCATTCACACATTGGGCTCACAGGATGAGGGTTAATCGACATGGGGCTATTCAAACCAGAAGAGAGGCTGGTGCTGAACACCGGATCAGTAAGTCTGCAGGGACACATCATTATAAACAGGATGAGTATTTAAGAAGGCCTAGGGAGCATTTTTTTTACACTCAGAAATTTTTAATTCAATTTTACCTATCAAGACAGAAATATAGAAGCTGACTGTCTTGTGGGTCGTCATGCTGAGTTGAGTAAGCTATTGACCAAAAACTTAGATGAAGGGAAGCTTAGATTTACTGGAACTTAGAAGCCTACAAGGTATGTGTATCTAGGATCAGAATGAGGGAGAATGAGCAGGGTCAGCCAGTCAGGTTCTGTTATGTCATTGGTGAAACAGCTGTTGCTTGCACATGATTGGATGATTGACGTCAGCAGAGATTTACCCTTTCACTAAGTTAAATGAACATTCCCTTTACTAAGTGAATGTACTCTACTCAATACATCAATCCCACTGTCTTTCCAAAGGCAGGACTGTTGGACACTATGGGGAAAGCGGTGTCGCCCTCTTATCTGACATTTCAGATCTGCAGACTTGTTCTGGTTCAGAGACTCAAAGTATAGAAGCCAGAGGGTCAGCATACCTAATGGACATTTCAGTGCAATACACGTATATTAACAAAGTATATTTCAGGCCCTAAATCCAAAATCCAACTTTATTTTCAAAAAAACTGTCCCTCCTGTGAAAATATAAAACTTTGCAAAGCGCTACTGTCCCTTTCCATGTTGAAGGTGCCACCAGATCTCCGCTCCTCTTCCAGGTTAAACCCTCAGCATCATTCAACCACTTCCTATGAGGCCATGCTGTCAGTGAAACTCCACCTGAGGGGTGTATAATCACAGAGCCTGAGTGAAACACTGCATAGATCGGAGCACTCGCATGTTACAGCGCAACCGCATTTTTAGTCAGCTTTGGGGATTACTGTGCTAAAAAAGATGAACAGGGGACCAGTCCTTAGATATATGAGTGCATTATTTTCAGTTTTTCAATCTAATAAGATTTTTAGGAAGTAAAACAGAAAGAAAATACCTGTTGTTCTTGCTAAATATGCAGTGTCCTTGTCACTTCCTCTGAACTAAAAATAGATGCAAAAATTGAGCTTTTTAGATTCATACACTGTTTTTTTTTTTGTTTTAATGGACCTAAATGTGGCTCTGTTATAGCCGATGATTCCATGCACAAAGCAGCTTTTAGATCTGTATTCTAGAGCAGTAAAAAATGGCCAAATCCCACATTTGATAAAACTGTTGTTTTTATTGTACACTGTAAGTGTGGAAATCCTTGTACAGTAATACCTCAGATTGCGAGTAACGCAGTTAACGAGCATTTCGCAATAAGAGCTATTATTTTTTAAAATCCTGACTCGGTTTGCGAGCGTTGTTTTGCAAAATGAGCAGGATTCAAGCCTCTGCGGTGTACCGCATTTGGCCAGAGGTGCGGGGGCGCCAGTGACATTCGGAGTCGCTCGGTTTCCGAGCCTCTCCAAGTGTTTCCGAGTGCATCCGAGCAGCTCTGATCTGTTTCCAAGTGTCTCTGGCGCTCTCCCCACTTCTGACCACATGCGGTACTGCATACCATAGAAGTCACTGGAACCAATTATGAGTTTCCATTGCCTTCTATGGGGAAACTCGCTTTGATATACGAGTGCTTTGGATTACAAGCATTCTTCTGGAACAAATTATTCTTGTAATCCAAGGTTCCACTGTACTAAAATTTACATACGTACAGAAAAAATGCACTCTATTGGAGCCACCTGCCTCCTCACAATGAAGGATGATAGGTAGCGGGTGCTGAGAGGTAAGCAGTACTATTGGCTGCAGCTGCTGCTCAGGCCTGACATGTAAATAATAATGTGTAAATCGCGGGCGGTATCCCACTAGTTACTATTGATGCTTAAATGATGACCTGAATGAATGAGCAATGAACAACAAGGCTGATCATTCTGCACATGCGCCTCGGCCAATGAATGATTGATTCAAGGCCAATATGCATCTTCGTTGCTAGGATGCAGGTAGCTCAAGTCGAATGTACTAGCAACCAGTAGTGCCCATTTGGACTTTACTGTTGTATGCATGTAAACAGTGCAGAAACATTTAGTGTACACAGCATACCGACAACATTTTCACGCAGGATCTTGTTACCAAGCCTTGAAAGCAGGATGTAGGATTGATGGGCATATTTTAATTATGCCAGTTGGCATCATGAGCCCTAATCCTATCAACTACCATTTAATAAAGATGAACAAAGGCAGACATAGTCCAGTTTGTTATGACAAACGTGTTTATAGATACAGTGGAGGAGTAAAGCCCCTTTCACACGGGAACTGTAAAGCTGTTAAGATGAGGGCTGGACAACCATATACACATTTTCGCAGCTGCCTGCCACTGTGCTCCAAGAGGTGAGTGGGGCAATGCATCAACTGGGCCCAATGGATGAAGTTGCAGCAAAGTAAAGAAGGATTTCAGAGTGAAATCCTAACAAGAGGTGACACATTCCCTCCGGATAGCCTGCTAACTGTGGGCCGGCTGATGCTGACAATGCAGTTCACTGCGGATTGCGAGTAAATAGCTAAGCCGATCTGAAAGAGGCCTAAGTGCAGAAGCAGTGAGACATGAAGTGCGTTATTTCCTGGATTACCAGGTTAAATTAAAAGAAAAAAAGACAAAACTTAGCTTTAGATACACTAACAAAAAAGACATGCAAGAGGATGGTAAGGATCCACTGGGTGGTGATACATAGCTGGACCAAACTAAATAGTCCATGGATAGTAGGGATTACTTTTTAAACATGCAGAGAGAGCGTAGCTGGTCAAAGATGTATACAGACTAGCTGAGCATCATTCATGCACATAGCTAGCTCTGTCTTCTTCCTTGTGTGGTTTATAACTTCCTGAGTGTAACCCGTGTTCTCTGCACACTCCTGTAAATGTATATATTTAAACACACAAAATGTCACCACTGCATGGTTACCGCCTATCTGATGTACTGTGTATGAGCTGAATAAAGGATAGGACTTATATCTGCTGCTGTAGCTCACCTCACTTTCAATAAAGCAGTTTGTTCCCAAAGGACACGTTTGTGTCACCTGTATTATTATAGTGTAAATCCCAAAAATTACCTCTTATTTTTGCTCCCTTTTGGTCCGTTAAACTGTTGAAGCAAGGGCATTCAGTAAAACACTTTTCTGGCTATATGGCCATTTAAAATTCCTGCTGCCAGTTTCGGTAGCTTTACACATGCAGCAGATTCAGGGAATTCTTTTTTTTTTTTTGTAAATCATAAAGATTTTTAATTATATAAAAAAGGGCAAACCACAAGCTAGTTACAACCGGTACGTTTTTTGTTGCAATCGACATGGAATGAAGGTTAAGTTAATGACACTGTCACTCACATACACCATATTACCAAAAAGCACCAGGACACCTGCCCCCACACGCACATGAACCCCAACGGCACCCCAGTCCGTAGGGTTCAATATTGAGTTGGCTCAACCTTTGCAGCTATTACAGCTTTAACTTCTCTGGGGCGGCTGTCAACAAGGTTTAGGAGTGTGTCTATGGGAACGTTTGACCAGTCTTCCAGAAGTGCACCCGCGAGACCAGGCATCAATGCGACCGAGGAGGCCCAGCCCGCAGCCCCCGCTCCAACCCACCCCAAAGATGCCCCACCAGGCTGAGGCCAGGACCAACCAAGCCCCACATACCCCACCCCGTATACTGGCGTGCAGTCACGGTGGAACAGGAGGGGGCCATCCCAAACTGTTTCCACAAAGTTGGGGGCATGAAATTGTCCAAAATGTCTTGGTATGCTGTCGCATACCACTAAGGGGCCAACCCCTGGAAAATAACCCCACACCATAATCCCCCTCGACCAAATGACTTGCACCAGTGCACAAAGCAAGGCCCACAAGGACACAGAGTCCCGGCCCCAACACAACAGAACACCCCTGGGATGAACCAGAGTGGAGAATGCGAGCCAGGCCCCCCCCCCACCCACATCAGCGCCTGACTCCACAAACGCGCCTCCGGAAGAATGGACTAAGACTGGGATGCCACTAAAGCCCATGCGCGTGCAAAGACAGGCGCTCCAGCACCCCTGGCAATACAGTGTACCTGACATGTTAAGTCAATTTCTCTACTTTGCTATCAGGTTCTATAATTTAGAGAATCCTGTTTTTTTTTTTTTTTCCAATAAAATTTTTATTGATTGTCTCAATGAAAGAAACAGTACACAGGTACAAGTGTGAGTAAGAAAAAGGACAATGCGTGAAAGAACGCAGTGGCGTTGAGAAGGGACGAACCTTCTTCAAATTGTTGCATTATACATTTCAACTTCAATGGTCACAATGTTTTAGAACAGTAGTCAGCAGTACCTGAAAACTGGAATTGTACATAACTTTGCATGGAGAGTATCTGAGAGGGGAGAAATAAAAGAGAAAAGAAAGATAGAAAAAGTAGGAGAAGAGAGTAGGAAGAAGGCAGAAAGTTACCGCATTGGCTCTTTTACCGTCTCAGGATAGGTCCTCCCGGTGATGCAATCACTCCCAGACCTTATTGTGGTCGTCTAGCCTGTCCCATATCCTGGCAGTCATCTTCTCCATAAGCTCAACATCCTTAACCCTAGTGTACAGGGCTTCCGGGGAAGGTGGTGAGCTCTTCTTCCAGTTAAGGGCAATTAGGTATCATGCAGCCGTGAGAATGTGGCTGAGTAATTTCTTATAGGGTTTAGCTATTTTCAGTTGGAAGAGGCCTAGCAGGAAGAATTTCGTTGTCATCGGTATTGTCACCTCAAAGAGGAGAATCAGAAGTTGTTGTGTCGAACGCCAGAATAGAGCTAATGAAGGGCAGGTCCAGTAGATATGAAGAAGAGTGCCTCTGTCCCGCTAGCAGTGCCAGCAGTGGTCAGAGCTAGAGGGGTAGTTAACATGGAGCACATCCGGAGTCAGGTACCAAAAGAAGAGAATCTTGTAAGCGGTTTCCTTTTAGAGGGTACATAGAGAACTCTTGGCAGCCTGACTCCAGATCGCCCGCCATGCCTTCACGGGGATCTCCTCTCCCAGCTCCCTTTCCCAGCGGAGCATGTAAGCATGTTTGCCCTGTTCTGGTATGGAGTATGTGTTAAGGATCTGATATATATCGGAGATCATTCCTCTACGTGCGGAACCCTCTAATATAATGCGTTCAAATGGGGAAGGTGTAGAAAATTGCAGACTTGGAGTTATGGTTTGGGCATAGTGTCGGATCTGCAGGTAGCCGTAGAACACGTGGCGGGGTAGGTCATGTTTATCTTGGAGTTCGGAAAATGGTAGCAGTTTACAGGATCTGGGGTCTACTAAGTGTCGGAAATGGAATAGGTTCCGTGACGCCCAGGACCATGACATCTATCGGGTAAGGCTAGCAGGCACTTTGGGGTTGCAAAGAAAGGAGGTCAACAGTGATCTTTCAGATTTGAGCTTGTGTTCACGAGATAGCTTACGCCATAGCCACCTAAGCTGGGACATTGACCCCAATAGCCGACCAGGTTCTACCTCCACATTCGCATTCCAGAGGAGGCTGTTTGGGTGTACAAGCGCCAACCAAATTTTGTCTATTTCCGTCCATTTATTGTAGGAACGTTGGGGGAACCAGGAGACTATCGCGCCTAGTTGGGCCGCCTGATAGTATTTAACTAGGTTGGGGAACGCCAGCCCTCCGTCAGCACGCAATGCCATCAGGACTGATCGGGGTATCCTTGTAGTAAGTCAGCTTGCAGTTTGCGTAGGTGGCTGTAGGAGACCGGGATGGGTAGTGTCTGGAATAGATACAGTCTTCCATTTTTGGATTAACTCCCTAATTGACAGTAAATGAGGGGGGTAAATTGGCTTGGTATAGTGTGGTGAAGGGCGGGGTGAGGTTAACCCCCAGGTATTTTAGAGAAGTACATTTCCAAGTATAGGGATAACAGGACCGTAGGTGGTGGAAGCAACCTAACCTGTTCTTAATTTGATGCGGAGTAGATGTATGAGTTCGGTCAGCTAATTTTCTAGCCAGTAGTGAGTATGCCTTGTTGCCTTTGTTGTAGTATAACTGTTTTAGTCGGATCAGTGCTTTCTCTACCTGACCCATCGTGAGGTCCTTAAAGTGGAGGTCCGCTGAAAAAAAAATATTAAAAGCCAGCAGCTACAAATACTGCAGCTGCTGACTTTTAATATATGGACACTTACCTGCCCAGGGAGCCTGCGATGTTGGCAGCCGAAACTGATCCATCCTTCGGCTCTCGGCTGCTGCTGTCGCCATCCTCGGTAAGGCAATAAGGAAGTGAAGCCATGCGGCTTCACTTCCTGGTTCCCTACTGCGCATGTACGTCCTCTAAGGTCCCTGCTGTGTTCTGTGTATTACAGAATACAGCGGGGGAGGACGGGGTAGGCGCCGGAAGTGGCATAGGTCACCGCAAGCGCCGCGGTGATCTATGCCAGGAAGTGGGAGCAAATACCTTAACCTTAAACGGGTATCTGCTCCATCCTCCCCCCTGAAAGGTGCCAAATGTGACACCGGGGGGGGGGGGGATTCCAAAAAGTGGAAGTTCCATTTTTGGGTGGAACTCCACTTTAAGTGTTATTCGTAGGCGGGTAATCCGTTTGAGGAGAGCTAGGGATGGGGAAGATTGTAGCTGGGCTTCATATTTCAATGTTTTTTATTAAAATTTTTCCAAAAAAAAAAAGAATACAATCTTGAATACAAGAATAAGTACAGTATAAAATGTATACAAAATCCAGAGTTATCCAAACAATGTGTGAATATCCCTACAGTGTATCGTATTTCAAATACATGTCTTTACTATCCATAATAATTGGACTATCCTCATCCGTATGAGGTATCCTCAATTCTCGTTTAGAATGTCAGAGGTGGTCTAATGTTAATACTATGTATCTGTTATATACAGTTAGAGCCTCTATGTTTTATAATTCAAGGTCAATCTTCTGCTTATAACTTTTATATATATTGTAGACGCTCTCATTGACCACTATGAGTAAGAGGTTGTGGATAGCTGTATAGTGAGGAAACCACATTACTCAGCTCTTTGAGATCAGAATATATTCTTCAGAGGTACTCACTGTTCAGGGATTATAGGGAACAAATCGGACGACTCTCATATAACTACGGTAAAGACCAAGAGAGAAATACAAACAAAAGAAGAAAAAAAATTAAAAAAGAGGAAAAGATGAAGGAAAAGTGTGAAAGTAGAGAAGTAGAAAAGTAGAAAGTGAACCCGTGCTCCAATTCCCACCATTCAGAGACGGCTCTAATCGGGTAGAGATCTAGGATCTCCCGTCAAATATTCAACCTATGGGTCCCAAACTTTCCTGAACATCTGCATTTTATCTTGTAGTATCTCTGTCATGCATTCATTTAGCATAATCCAGGAAAGTTTGTGCTTAAGTTGTGCAAATGGCAAGGCTGCAGTTTTCAAGGATTTTGTGAAAATAATTTTTGCAGATATAAATATAAATGTTATGAGACGTCTCTGGGGTTTTGACGCCGTCTCCACCTTACTGCCCAGCAGTGCCTGTCTCGGGGACTTCACTAGATTCACTTGGGTGGGGGTGTAGATAAAATTGTACACCCTAATCCAGTAACGTCTTACCTTAGGGCTCTGCCACCACACATGGTACATGGTTCCCTCCTGTCCGCATCCGCGAAAACACAGCGGGGATGCTGTCGGCACATATGTTGCCAGCCTGGCTGGAACCATGTACCATCTCAAAAGCACTTTGTAATTTGCTTCTATAATTGAGGAATTTATAAGCGACTTCGAGGCCTCTTGGGCTATAGTATGCCATTCATCCAGTTCAATAGTCTCCTGGAGGTCTGCCTCCCATTTTACCATATAAGCCTGTTTAATAGAGGAAGTAGTCAAGACAGTATATATTTCAGAGATATGTCCTCCGATTTTATCGAAATTCTGACACAGGTATTCCATCGGAGACAGTTGCCATATCAGAATTTTGTGACAAGAAATGCATGATCTGTGTACATCGGAAATATTCCGAAGCCGGCATTTGATATTTCTCCGTTAGAACATTTCTTGTCAGTATACCCTTATGGTCACACAAGTCAGCTATACAAAGAAGTCCTTTGTTGGTCCACCAATCAAATGTTCGGGGGGTGAGGCTTGGGGTGAAACTCACATTTCCAAGTATAGGGGTAATGGAGTATGCTCGAATTTAAACTTGTAAGATTTCTTTATTCTATCCCAAATATTCAGGGAAGAGGATATTGCTGGGCACAGAATTGGGGGCTGTTCCTTAGGGGATAACCTTAGGATATGCGATATCGGCCTTTCTCTACATGCATGCATCTCCATCTGCATCCATATAGGGTGGGGCTTGGTAGAGTGAAACCTCTCTAATTGAGCCAGCTGTGCTGCGTAATAGTATTTTTGCAAATCTAGAGTACCCAGCCCACCTTTCCTCTTAGGGGTGGATAGTGTATGCTTATTCACCCTAGGCCTCTTATCTCCCCAGATAAAAGATACAAGTTTATTCTGGAAGGCCAACAGTTCCGATCGAACAATCTAAACTGGTACTGTTCGAAACAGGTACAATATTTTCGGAAGAACATTCATCTTTACGGAATGTAGTCTGCCAAACCACGACGGTGGGTGAAGCAGCCATCTGGCTAGGTCCACTGACAATCGTTGGAATAGTGCAGGGTAATTTTTAGAGTATAAAGTGTGTAATATCGGGGTGAGATTAATGCCCAAATATGGGAGTGTCTTTGTGTGCCATACGAAATTGAAGGATTGTTTGAGGGTCGAGAGCGTACTCTTCTCTAGAGAGATATTCATGGCCTGAGACTTGTCATGATTTATTTTAAGACCTGAAATTGCTGTGAATGATTTGAGTATTGTATATAAGTTGGGGAGGGTGGTTATCGGCGAGATCATCATTAAGATGTCATCCGCAAAAAGGACACATTTTTGTTCATAATTGCCACATGCGATTCCGCGTATGTTAGTGGAGTTTCGTATTTTTATAGCGAGCGGTTCTAGAGCCAAGATAAAAATTAACAGGGACAGAGGGCAGCCCTGGCGAGTTCCCCTATGGATGGAGATGGGGCTAGAGGAGTAGCCCTTTACCATTAAGGAAGCAGATGGGGATGGGATCTGTTTACCTGTATGTATCCCATATTTGGCTTAAATGTTGCATTGGCAGTTTGGATGTGTGGTACTATATATTTTTTTGCCTTGTATTTATAGTGTTTTTTCTTTGTCTTTTTTGTGTACTTTGTAACTTACTGTAACTTACTGTAACTTACTGTATTGTTCTCTTAGTGCCTGATAGATACTACTCTCCTGAAGAAGCCACGGTGTGTGGTGAAACATGTTAAGAAATCAATCCTTCGGTTGCACTATATAAAGATTGTTTCAGTACATTGCATATAAACTCTTTTTATAACTATGTTTTTATCAATTTTTCTAAATAAAATGTGAAAAATTTTTACATAAAATTTGTGTCACCCTGTTTGCATCTTTAAAATCCCAATTCTTCCTTTTCTGTACATTGTTATTGTAGGGATGTAGTGCCAATATTTATTTTGAATATGAGGCAAGTATTTATCTTTTCCCTAAAAAAATATCTATGTTGATAGGGCTGAACATATGGATCTTAAAAACAGCCAAACAGGTGGGTCCTTCCCCTCCCGGTGCGGACCACGATATGCTCCATCCAAGAGCAAGTCCGTCTGCAGATGATGAAGGGGGAGGGGAAAGGAAACAAAAGGGGAGAACCACAACCCCTTCCAAGAAGGAGGAGGGACTGTGGCTGCTCAGGTAGGTGGTGATGGAGACTTTCTGCTCCGGTGAGAGCGATGAGTGTGCCAGATCGGGGACAAGGGGCAGTCCATTTGGTCAGATGAGGGGGTCGGCCGATCTCTTGAGATGATGCCCAGTTCCAGTAGCATATCTTCACCATCTTGGAAGGTTGTAAAGGAGTAGGGTTTGCCCTTATAAGTAAAAGATAACCGGAACGGAAAAGACCATCGATATTTTATGTGTTTCAGCAGCTGCTGCAAAAGGGGGTTTCAGATTTTGGTGTTTTTGCACTGTTGAAGGCGCAAGATCTGCAAACAACTGGATAGAGGTCCCAAACAGCGTCAGATCCTGGCGATTCCTGGATGCCGTCATCAATTTTTCTTTAATCTTGTAGAAGTACAGTTTCATTATTATATCTCACGGAAGTCCATCCGACCTAGGGGCCGTCAGGACCCTATGGACCGTATCGATCTCCAACTGATGGGGTGAGATATTTGGAAACAGTTCTGTCATAAGAGCCTGCATTGCTCCTTCTAGGTCCGTGTGGCTTTCTGGTAGACCTCAGACCCGCACATTATATCGGCGAGACCTATTTATCAGGTCTTCAATTTTTGTGTGGGCCTCATTCAGTCGCTCTTGACGTTCTGCAACAACTCTGGTATTCTGAATGATCCTAGCTATTGTTCCTTCCACCTTGTTTTCAATGGTATCTAGCCTGAGTCCAAAACTCTATTATAACCACATTAAGCAAGACATACAGAGCAAGCTTTAGAGAGTTCCTGCTGCAGCATTGTTGAGAAATGGGCCAGCTGAACAGTGAATCTGTTCTGCCATGTTTCTGCCCAGTGAGGAGCTTGGGGAGCCTGCATGCTCTGATGGCTCCTGGGGCGTTGTGGGGGGCGATGGCAGGGAGAGGGACTCACCTTGAGGGTCCCCATCTTGATCCCCTGAGGATTATGAGGAGAAGGGGTACCGTATGTCCTCCCTGGTAGCCATTTCTGTAGCCTGTGATGAACAAGGCTGTTTGCTGTGCTGGCTGCGTGTCTCGGGCTTACCCGGCGCCATCTTGGGTAAAGGAGTCTGTCCAGGAGGAGGGGGCCGTGCCTGTCCCCGCTGGTTATGCTGTTTATACTGCCCTTGTTTTTGTCTGTCCCGAGGTCCGGCGCTGCATTGCAGTCCCGCGGTGACCTGCTGCTCGTCACGGGAAGTCTCCCGTTCCTCCTGCGCTAGTTATAGCTGTGGTTGGCCGCATACATGCGCACTGTAGCTAGGCTTCAAGGACACTGAGGTCCCTCTCAGCTTGTAGCTTAGTGGCCCTAGCATCCCTCTTCATGGCTAAAGAAAGGGCGAGACACCGACCACTGATGACCCCTGATGACCACCTTGTGGGCTGCCCAGAGTGTGGAAAGGGAGACATCAGGGGTGTCATTCTCGACAAAGTAATGTTTCAGGGTAGATTCCAGTTCCACTCTGGAGGGGAGATGCTGTAAAAGAAAATTATTCAGCTGCCAGTTATAGGGCCTACGGAGAGGAGTGCCTAGGTTTAGCGTTAGACGGGACGGGAGCATGATCAGACCAGGAGATTGGGAGTATTAGGAGTATTTGTGCTGAGCAAGTAATGCGGAGCGTGTTGTTGTTAACAAAGTCTATGCGCGAGTGGGTATGGTGAGGGGCAGAATAAAACATGTATTGACGGTCGCCAGGGTGGAGAACCCACCAGAGATCGAAGAGAGCATGTCTTCTGGTGAGCTGGCGAAAGAGCTTGGAGTCCCTGAGGGCTCGAGTCTGTGGAGCCTGGGGGTTCACCACGTGGCTGTCAAAGGTTGTGGAGTGGGAGAGGTTAAAATTTCCACCATCTATGAGGAAATCGCAGGGCATCTGAGAGAGAAGGGCAAGGAACCTAGTTAAAAATGCTGCTGACGGATATTCAGGGCATAAAGAGCCCTCGTATGCCATAGGCTGCTTATAATGACAAAATGTGTCTGTGGGTCAAGGTAGGAGGTAGAGCAAGTGAACTGGGAGCTTTTTTTGAAAAGTATGGCAACGCTTGCATGTTTACGCAGGCTGAAGGCCTGAAAGACTTGGGGGTAATGTCTGGAAGCGAATGTGAAGGAGCCTCCTTTATCAAAATGGGTTTCCTGTATCGTGATGACATCTGCCTCTGACTGCTTGAATTCCAGAAGTGCCAGGTGCCTTTTTTTATTAGAGTTTAGACCGTGGACGTTTAGTGACAGAATCTTAGCCATTTTATGGGATGAGAGGAGTTACGGGTATACTTAGCTGATTTCGTTGGTGGTGTGCCATGTGCAGGATCTGGAAGCGTGACATCCATGGGTGGAGAGCCGGTGACCATCGAGGACTACGTGAGGAGCTAGCGTGCAGAGAGAGGGAGGAAAGGAAGCTAGAAGAAAGAGAAGGGGTTAAAACAGTAACATACACATTTTTTACAACATACATCATCTGAGGGCCCTACAAGACCTAGGGGTCAGGGGGCCAATGCAATTCCTATATGTCCACCTGACCAGAGAACTGAAAATAGTCTGGGCGGGGGGACACAGAAATATGATGAAAATCAACTAACAGGGAGCTAAGGGGGGAACTTTGGATGTTAAACCAAGGGGGGTTGGTAATCAGAGAGTCGACCTCTCTAGCATCTCAGCTGAGACCAACCCATGGTGATAAACTAGGATGAAGCAGGGGCTATCGGGGAATAACGGTGAAGCAGTAAGTGAAGTAACTTATAGAAAGGGACCAGGTTGTGGTACATCAAAATTGGACAAAACAGAAAAGGACATGGAGGCTAACTAGACTCAGGAAGGTCGTCATAGAGTGGGATCAGCCATTTCTATGTTTAGTAGCTTTACGAGGGGATTCAGGTCCTCTAGTGCGCTTGCTGGGGGGGACCTTCTGCCAAACCACCTGGGGTGGGGGAGGGGTGGCCACCAGGTCCCAGTCAGGTAGCTGAGGAATAGAAATACCAAAGGCATCACAGAAGGCGTTTAGGTTCTCTGGGTAGCGCAGTATAGCAGATTTTCCTTGGTGTCTTGCTGTCAGGCTGAAGGGAAATCCCCATCTGTAGATAATGTCCTTGTCTTGTAAAGCATGGAAAAAGGGTTGTAAGAGTCTATGTTTTTGAAGCGTGATCCAGGAAAAGACCGGGTATATCTGTACCGGATTGTTGTTGAAGACCAGTTTGCGGATGGAGCGAGCTTTGCACATGATGTCTTCTTTCAGAGGATAGGAGTGCACCCGGCAGATGACATCGCCCTTAGGCCGGAGGGCTTGGTGAGCTCTGTCCATCTCAATGTGTTTGTCAGCAGGTTCCCCCAGTAGGTTGGTAAACAAGGCCTGCAGGGTGGTCTGTAGATCTTCGGCTTCTTCTGATTATAGGCAGGCCTCACACACGAATGTTGTTCCTAGGTTGAGTGCGGTGGACCGCCATTTTGGTCTCCTGTATCTCCACCTCCGCCATTTTCACCCTGCCTACTAGGTGTTTGAGGCCCGTATGGAGGGCCTGGATTTCAGCTCGGCATGTGGCTTTTACATCTTCTATGAGCTGTTTAAAGTCCTCCTAAGTTGGGATGGCTTGTAGATAGGATTGCCACATGACAGGGGGACAGGGTGGAGGTGGGCCGCAGCATCTCGGTATGGGTGCAAATGAGAGGTAGAAGGCTGTGAATGGGAGTCCTCTGCAGAAGTGCTGTGAGCTCGGGGGGTAAGCCATGGTGGAGGGTCCCAGAGCTCAGACCACGTTGGAGTGTGGTAGGGTGATGGAGCAGGTGCCGGTGGTCTCCCCGTCTGAGAAAGTGCCCGGGAGCTTGCAATCTGGGCATAAGAAGGGGGGGTCCCTGTGGTTCCTCTGGCAGAGCTAGAGTCTCTGGAGTGGGACTGTCTCTCGGCCTTGGGGGAGGCATGCACAGGCGTGAGGGTAGACCTGTGGGTGCTTAGAACCCGGGAGGGCCGGAAATTCCTCTGAATCTTCTGAGGTGGCAGGAGAGTCAGGGCTGCTCTCGTGGATGCCGGGCACTGAAGCTGCCCCGTATAATCTTGAGAAAGCATCCATGCACTGTGTGTACGACATGGAGGTCTGGATGTGGGATGCGGCCTGCTCCTCGTGTGACTTGGCTGGGGAGAGCACGATAGGAGCGACTCACCACCTGTGGGGGTCCATCAGGCCTTGGGGCCATGAGCCGTGATGCTGGCTGGTCCAATTTGAGGTTGCTGGGCTTGGGGTGGTGAGTGGGAGGAGACGGCATCCGGCGCCATCTTGTCTTCTCCGCGCGGAGGCATGCCGGGCAATTTAAAGTAGTCCCTGAAGATCCTGGTGGATCCCGGTGGAGGTTGGGAGATACCCTGGCTGATGAGGATCGAGTGGTCCTAGATCTGCCCATGGATGGGTGAGCGAAGTCCCCAATATTTGCCTTGAAGCTGCAGGCTGAGGGAGAGCTAGCTGGCTAAGCGTCCATTCAGGTCGGCTTTCGATCACGCCCCCTTTTAATAGCAACACTTTTACAAAGTGGTGCTATGGCTCCACTAAATTAAAACATAAGCACCTCCAGTTTGTAGATAACAAAACTAGAGGTAATCAAGGTCAGTTCTAACTTGGCATATGGAGACAGGCAGAGTGCCTGTCTCTGTACGCTGTGTAGCAGAGTGGCAAGTTCTGTTTGCATTCATCAGTTCGTCCTTACCCCACCTGACACTTGTTGTCAAAGATGCTGTTGGCTTCACAGTCGACAGCCTCTTACCAACCAGTGATGCTGACAGTTGATGGAACTTGATGGGGAAGCTAAGACACTAATCCCCCATCAGATTCTCTCTCTTCTTTTGATTGATAACAGGCAGTGGGTGGACTCTATCGCCAATAGCAGGCTGTCTATTGGCTAAGGAATCAACCTACTACCTGCTGTCACTTACAAGGGTAGCGGCTCTGAAGAGAAACTAGTGTCTCTAAATCCCCTTCAGCCTCCGCCTACCCAGCTACAAAACATATTGGCCGCTGCACTGTCTGTATGACAACTGCAGCAGCAGGAGGTAGCTCAGCTGCACTGAGGACAGAGTGTCCTTATTTTTTATTTTTTTTTGTAATCTTTATTTTAGGTTTTACAGATACAAAAAATAGGTAAGGGAACAAGTCAGTATCCACAAGTGAGTGTGACATACAATGCTTACAAATTGAAAATTCAGCAATCTCGACACCCACAAGTTTCACTGTGCCTCACGCTCCCAGCCAAAAAGGCATGTTTAAGTAAACAAAACAAAAAAATGTAAGGGAACAAGTGTTAGGCTGGCCATACATTATACAATTTTCTTGTACAACTTTCCTTTAGATTTACCAAAACCATATAATATGAGGTCAACCCTAAACACTTTCAATTGATATTCAATCAGGCAGTACATAGTCACTACATAGTTAAAGATAAATCTAAAGGAAATTGAATAAGAAAATTGTATAATGTATGGCCAGCCTTATGGCTAATCTAACAAGGAAAACAATAAAAGTAAAAAAACATTAATATGGATACTAGTATTGCAATTGTTGGCCTGCTGGTGCCGACAGGTGCTCCTAATATAAATAAGCAGCCTGGGGTTGTTCCAGGAAGGCTTTACCCAGCCATACGGTGCCAATACGGTCAAACTGACAACACAGGTGACTAAATTACATGTCGCGTCCACATATCAACAGGTCACCAGTGAGTGGCAACCCAGCCGCAAAAAAGAACTAGTTAACCTATAGCTCGGGTGCAACTGTACATCGTGACTTAATAAAGAAAACAATAAAAAATGATACAAAATGAGGAACACAAGGTGAGTCTAAGACGCGTCAACCACAACTAGTCCGCAGGCTGAAGGGAACTGAAATAGAAACCCACAAAATCAAAAACAGAAATGGAGGTAAGGAGGTCAAGATCATCGGTGTGCCTGGACAAATTGTTTAAAGGTGGGAGTCTGATAGGGCAAGTAAGGCAGTGTCTAAGCTGAGCAATCTAGATACATAATGTTTCCATGTGGTCCAGATGGAGTCAGAACAGTCTTGAGTACTCTCATGCCGCGTACACACGACCGGACTTTACTTGGTCCTGTGGACCGGAGTCCGTCAGACAATTCAATCGTGTGTGGGCTCCAGCGGACTTTTCTTCCCCAAAAGTTCAATGGACCTAGAAATGAAACATGTTTCAAATCTTTTCGACGGACACGAGTCCGCTCGAAAAGTCCACTCATCTGTATGCTAGTCCGACGGACAAAAACCGACGCTAGGGCAGCTACTGGCTATGAACTTCCTTGTTTTAGTCCGGTCGTACGTCATCACATATGAATCCATCGGACTTTGGTTGATCGTGTGTAGGCAAGTCTGTCAATTCGGAAAGTCAGTCGAAAAGTCCACCGGACAAAGTCTGCCGTAAAGTCCGGTCATGTGTACGCTGCATTATATGTAGCAATCCACTCCTCAGCCTCCATGACCTCAGTCACCTTCTTGATCCAGTCCCCACAACTTGAAACGGGCTCTTCCAATGAATAGGTATGAGACGTTTAGAGGCATTGAGAGGATGAGGGAGAGCACTACGTTTATAGTGGGTGAGTGGAAGAGTGGTGACATGGAATAAGAAGTGCAATGGGCAGAGAGAGAAAGTGTTTGTCTAGAATCTCTGCTATACAGTCTTGAATATCTGCCCACAAAGGCCTTATTGCAGGACAGTCCCCTCACACACGGAATGTCCTTATTGACACTGATTTTAGTGCGCCTCTGCATGTAATGCTTGCTCCAAATTCACTTACCTGTTTCCAATAAGTACGTGAATCTGTTACCTGCACTCCCATTTCTTTTGGAATTCTAAAGTTTCTTATACCAACTTTATAAATGCCCTTGAAAATGTTTTGTTATATCTTTTTGATAAGTACCTCGTTGAGCCTGCCAGGAGTTCAGTAAACTCCTAACTTGCTGTGCTTCCTGCCAGTGCTGCATTTTTAGCACCATCAGCTGTCAGCTCTACTTGGTTCACTACAGAATCCTTCACCCATATTATAGAGCATGGCCCTCCAGCTGTTGCAGAAATACAAGTCCTATCATGCTTCTGCCTTTGAGAGTGTTGCTTGTAACTGTCAGTGGCTTGCAATGCCTCATGGGACTTGTAGTTCTGCAACAGCTGGAGGGCCACAGGTTGAGCACCCATGTTATAGAGTAAGGAATATGGGGAAATGCTCTGTAGTGCTAACAAACTTCTTGCCCTAGGGTGATAACACTGTTCCTGTATAGCAGGGGTCTCCAAAGCTTCGCTTCAAGGGCCACATTGTATATTTTACTCATATTTGTGGACTGAAAAAAATCAGATCATTTAAAAAAATGAATCTTCAGCGGAATAGAATAGAATTTGACAGGCTGCCAGCAACAGGGCTGGATGGCGCACCTGTGTCCTCTGCCTACACCTAAATTCTGGACCCTCATGCACGGGGGCTAAACTTCCAGTGTGCACAGACCGAAAAAGGTTTGCCGATCAGCGCTCTCAGCCAATGACAGCACTGACCGAAGTGTTCTGGAGGGGAGAGGGGCGGAGGGGAGGGGGGGCACCCCCCCTGTCAGAACACAATAGCTCAGCAGGGGAGAGCGTTGTACTAACATCGACATGTTAGTACAGCAGCTCTGACCTGCTTACTTATCTCTCCATAGCTCTGAGTGTCATTTCTCTCTGCTGCTTCGTTCCTCTGTTATCAGCATAAGTCACTTCTGAGAAGATTTCCGACACATGAGATATATTTGTGTTGAGAGGGGGGAGAGCTCAGAACCGAGCTTGTGTATTCACAGTTCTACTGTGTGGAGTGGGGTGTTTTCCTTTCCTCCAATCAGCTCTCACGCACTGTTACTGCAGTCTCTCTGCCCTCTTCTCTATGCTGCTGACAGATGAAGAAAGATTTTTAACATGATCTGCACTTTTGAAAGGGTGTAGAGAGCGGAAGACTGCAAATAAACAAGTAAAACCTGTGTAGAAGGCTTTGTTTCATCTTTGTGTATCGTCTGAGGCTGTTCACTTCACTAGATATACAGTATGTGAAGGTTTACAACCACTTTAACTGCTAGCCGCCCGCTGGCCGTCATATGACAGCCAGGCGGCGCGGCTCTCATTCTAGGAGGGCGTCATATGACGACCCTCCATTTAAACAGAGAATGCGCGCAATCGTGTGCGTGCATCCCTGTTCCTTCGGTGGCAGCATGTCACGGAGACACCGCTCACCAAGGGGGGTGAACAGCCATTGGGTATGGCTGTTTACCACATGATCGGCTGTAATTGAAGTCAGGGCCGATCACGGGTGGTACCGCCCCACTTTGCATGGAGCATGCGGTGATCTCGTTACCAACTTGAATTTAAACGCATTGTAGGATGTGCCCCCCAAATATGTTTTTGTATATTGTTAAAAATCTTTCTTCATCTGTCTGTTTTTTGGGCTGGAGCACCCCTCCCCCTCCTCATTACCTCTTATTTAGTGGCCACCAGTGCATAGGATGTATCCCCTTCAGTTCTCCCACATAGAGGAGTTCAGCTCCCATGGTTGAGACAAAGAATCTTCCATTCTATTACTAGAGTAGGACCCACTAATTCGGGGTACTTTGTCGCAGTAAGTGGGCTTAGTACTATATGACCATATATTGTGACCAAACCCCCGTATTTTTTGAATATGTTCAGGTGTTTTTAACTAGTCTTGCAGGAAATGTCATTCTTGTATGTGTACGCTGTAAAATATTTTGTACTGTTTGTAGGTCTTATAGCAGAACCATCTTGAATTTAAATGCATTGTAGGGTGTGCCCCCCAAATATGTTTTTGTATATTGTAATAGACCTTGACCAGGTTTTTTGGGCTGGAGCACCCCTCCCCCTCCTCATTACCTCTTATTTAGTGGCCACCAGTGCATAGGATGTATCCCCTTCAGTTCTCCCACATAGAGTTCAGCTCCTATGGTTGAGACAAAGGATCTTCCATTCTGTTACCAGACTAGGACCCACTAATTCGGGGTACTTTGTCGCAGTAAGTGGGCTTAGCACTATATGACCATATAGTGTGACCAAACCCCCGTATTTTTTTAATATGTTCAGGTGTTTTTAACTAGCCTTGCAGGAAATGTCATTCTTGAATAATGTGTGCGCTGTAAAATATTTTGTACTGTTTGTAGGCCTTATAGCAGTACCATCTTTAATTTAAACGCATTGTAGGGTGTGCCCCCCCCCCCCAATTTTTGTACAGTGTACACCAATCACACTGATTGCCCCCCCAATACAGAGGACCTGTCACCACCCATCAAAGTACCTGTCACAGTCCATATGAATACCTGTCAGTCCATATGAGTACCTGTCACAGTCCATCAGAGTACCCGAGTACCTGTCACAGTTCATCTGAGTACCTGTCACAGTTCATCTGAGTACCTGAGTACCTGTCACATTCCATATGAGTACCTGAGTACCTGTCACAGTCCATATGAGTACCTGAGTACCAGTCACCAGCCCATCAGAGTACCCGAGTACCTGTCACCAGGCCATCAGAGTACCGAGTACCTTTCACCAGCCCATCAGAATAACCGAGTACCTGTCACCAGCCCATCAGCGTACCCGAGTACCTGTCTGCAGCTCATCAAGTTATCCGAGTAATTTATGCTCCTAGAACGCCTGAAGGTACTACTTTAATGTTGGGCCTCTGAATGTGGCCAGGCTGTGTAAAAGTCTCACACATTTGGTATCGCCATACTCGGGAAGAGTAGCAGAATGTATTTTAGGGTGTAATTTTTGCTATATACATGCTATGTGTTAGAAATATCTTATAAGTTGACAACTTTGTGTAAAAAAAAATGTGTTTTCATTTTTTTTCCACACTTTCCAAAAACTTCTGGAAAAAAATGAACCGTTCAAAAGACTCATTATACCTCATAGATTATACGTTGGGGTGTTTGCTTTCCAAAATGGGGTAATTTTGTGGGCAATTCCATTGTCCTGGTGCTCCAGGGCCTTCAAAAGTGTAATAGGTGGTTGAGAAATGAGATGTGTCATTTATGCTCGTAGAACGCCTGAAGGTGCTACTTCAATGTTGGTCCTCTGTATGTGGCCAGGCTGTGTAAAAGTCTCACACATGTGGTATCGCCATACTCGGGAAATGTAGCAGAATGTATTTCAGGGTGTAAATTGTTGTATGCATATGCTGTGTGTGAGAAATAACCTGATAATATGACAATTTTGTAAAAAAAAAAAAAAAAATCTTAATTTTGCAAAGAATTGTGGGAAAAAAAATTACAACTTAAAAAAACTCGCCATGCTACTTACTTAATACCTTGGAATGTCTACTTTCTAAAAAGGGGTCATTTGGGGGATATTTGTACTTTCCTGACATGTTAGTGTCTCAAGAAATGAGATTCACCTGATGTACTGATTGCCTGATCAGATGTGATCAATTTTCAGTGAATGGCACCATAGTGTAGACTCCATAACTTTCACAAAGACCAAATAATATACACTAATTTGGGTTGTTTTTATCAAAGATATGTAGCAGTATACATTTTGGCCAAAATTTATGAAGAAAAATTACTAATTAGCAAAATTTTATGACAGAAACAAAGAAAAGAGCATTTTTTCACAAAATTTATGGTCTTTTTTTTTTTATAGCACAAAAAATAAAAAAACCCACTAGTGATTCAATACCAACAAAAGAAAGCTCTATTTGTGTGAAAAAAAGGATGCAAGTTTCATATGGGTACAGTGTTGCATGACTGAGTAATTGTCATTCAAACTGTGAGAGCGCTGAAAGCTGAAAATTGGTCTGGGCAGGAAGAGGGTGTAAGTGCACTGTATTGAGGTGGTTAAAATACAAAATAGGTGACTTCAATTACATTTTAATTTTTTTTTTAAAAAGCTCTAAAATGGGGTGTCTTTATTTGTCCTTTGATAGCATAGGTGGCAATTCTGAAGTGGCTATTGCACATTCTGGAGTGGCTATTGCAGAGATCTAATACAGATCAATACTTTTCATCCAGATTCAAACACAAAACGCAAATACTGGTACATGGCTTATTACTGAATTTTGTACATTAAAGGTTTTTCTTATTTTAGTTTGAGGTTTTATAATGCAGTAGGAACCTTCCATATTAATAAACATACAGTTTGCTTGCAGAAGTCCGCTCTTTTTTTTCCGTTAAAACAGTAATTTTTATTACAATAAGTACAGATAAAGGATCACAATAGGAACATAAGGTACAGAACAGTAATTATAGGCACAATTCAAAAGGAATGGGGTCTTATTTTCCCCAATGATACAAAGCATAATGGACATGAAAAAGAAAAGAAAGCTATCACTATTACAGCATAGACATCAAATTGCCAGGAGGTTTACTCAGGTGTCACCCATGAAAGGCCTTAGAGACCTCAATAGATATACATTGTGCATAATAGCTACAAGGAGAGCGCGAGAGTACCAGGTACACAGTCTTCATGGAAGTTATATATGTAAGAAAGAAGTACAGTGGAAATAAAAAGTCTTTACACCCCTGTTAAAATGTCAGGTTTCTGTGATGTAAAAAAGATGAGACAAAGATAAATCATATCAGAACTTTTTCCACCTTTAACCACTTCAGCCCCGGAAAATTTGGCTGCTGAATGACCGGGCCATTTTTTGCAATTCGGCACTGCGTCGCTTTAACTGACAGTTGCGCGGCGTGCGACGCTGCACCAAAACAAAATTGACGTCCTTTTTTTCCCACGAATAGAGCTTTCTTTTGGTGGTATTTAAATGCCTCTGCGGTTTTTATTTTTTGCGCTATAAACAAAAAAAGAGCGACAACTTTGAAAAAAACTCTATATTATGTACTTTTTGCTATAATAAATATCCCCATTTTTTTCAAAAAAGCGAATTTTTTCTCAGTTTAGGCCGACATGTATTTTTTCGACATATTTTTGGTAAAAAAATCGCAATAAGCATATATTGATTGGTTTGCACAAAAGTTATAGCGTCTACAAAATAGGGGATAGATTTATAGCATTTTTATTATAATTATTTTTTTTTACTAGTAATGACGGTGATCTGCAATTTATATTGGGATTGAGATATTATGGCGGACACATCGGACACTTTTGACACATTTTTGGGACAATTGGCATTTATACAGCGATCAGTGCTATAAAAATGCACTGATTACTTTAAAAATGTCACTAGCAGAGAAGGATTTAACACTAGGGGCGATCAAGGGGTTGTCTGTGTTCCCTGTGTGTGTTTCTAACTGTAGGGGGAGGGGACTGACCTGGAGGAAATGACACATCGTGGTTCCCAGCTATTAGGAACACACGATCTGTCACTCAGAACAGAACAGAACGGGGATTTGTGTGTTTACACACACACTTCCCTGTTCTGCCTCTCGTGCCTGCGATCGATCGTGGCCGGTGGTCATCGCGACCGTCGGCCACGAGCATCGGTACCCCCGCAGTGCAGCGGGCGCGCGCCTGCTATCCCAATCCCGCGATCTGACGTAAAGCTACGATGGTTCGCGGGATTGTGCTGATAATGGCGGCGGCTGGTTGGCAAGGGGTTAACGTGACCTATAAACTATACAACTCAGTTGAACAACAAACTGAAATCTTTTAGAAGAGAAGGAGTCCTCTACCATGTCAGATCCAGAGTATGGTAGTCCCATCCCTGATGCACTTAAACAAAAGGAACAAAAGGAAATACCCCCTAAGTGGGACTGTGAAAGACCACCAACTCTGATATAAAAATGAATGACTTTAATAATATTGCATATTCAATACAAATGGATAAAAAGACGTATAGCGGCTATACAGTACATACATGATACACAAAAATAGAAAACAAAAAAGATCATAGTATACAAAGGAACATCAATACTCTCCAATGGGTAGTGTATCCCGATACCTACCTACATTTTCCCACATGCTTTTGGGAGACTTCAGATGTGTTTTTGAAAAATTTAGCCAGCTTGTATGTTTTTCTTCGTAAGAAAAAAGGCTTCCGTCTTGCCACTCTACCCTATAGCCCAGACATTTAGAATAAAGGAGATTGTTGTCACATGTACCACACAGCCAGTACTTGCCAGATATTCCTGCAGCTCCTTTAATGTTTCTGTAGGCCTCTTGGCAGCCTCCCTGACCAGTTTTCTTCTCGTCTTTTCATCAATTTTGGAGGGACGTCCAGTTTTTGGTAATGTCACTGTTGTGCCATATTTTCTTCACTGTGTTCCATGGTATATCTAATGCCTTGGAAATACTTTTGTACCCTTGTCCTGACTGATACCTTTTAACAAAGAAATCCCTCTGATGCTTTGGAAGCTCTCCAAGGACCATGCCTTTTGCTGTAGGATGTGACTAAGAAAATGTCAGGAAAGACCTACTAGAACAGCTGAACTTTATTTGATTTAATCAGAGGCACTTTAAATGATGGCAGGTGTGTACTGACTCCTATTTAACATGAGTTTGAATGTGATTGCTTAATTCTGAACACAGCTACATCCCCAGTTATAAGAGGGTGTGCACACTTATGCAGCCACATTATTTTAGTTTTTTTTTCTTTTTACCACACCCCCCTCCTAAAAAAAAATTAAGTTTGCTTTTCAATTGATTTGTACAGTTTATAGGTCACATTAAAGGTCGAAAAAGTTCTAAAATTATTTATCTTTGTCTCATTTTTTTTACATCACAGAAACCTGACATTTTAACAAGTGTGTGTAGACTTTTTATATCCACTGTACATAAAGCAGATTACATCGGGCTGCATTTTATTCAAGGAAATAACTACTCAGGTGTAGTGTAGTCACACATACGCTGCGGTAGAATGTAACCAGCGATCCCAAACTTTATTGTATTTAGATGAGCATCCCCCGTGGATGTATAAAAATTTCTTGTCGGGCAGAATATCATTTATTTCACGAATCTAAGCTGTCAGTTCGGGAACAGAAGCCCACTCTTACATTGAAATTGAAACTCCCTTTCAAGAGAAATCTTTTATTACTCATCCAATTAATTTTTTTTTGGGATCTGAAAATGACCACTAATTCTGATAACTACTCTTACGGAACTTTAAGAAAGAGGAAGAGGAAGTTGTAGACCACAAAGGACCATAGGTGATGTTTTCCCCTTATGATATTGTTGTCAGCGATAATTATAACTATGTGAAGGAAAACATACATTTTGTTAGCAGTTTAAGCCCACGTTCACATCGGGCAGATTTGGCATGCAATTTGACATATCAAATCGCATGCCAAATCGGTGTCTATTGCCTGCAATAGCCCCAGCCGATACAGTGTGACGCCGACTTTGCAGCGCCGCACTGATTCCCAAAAGTAGTTCCTGCACTACTTTTGGCGGCTTTGGGGGGTGATTTCAATATACATCTGTGCAGATGTCTCTGAAATCGCTACCGAAGTCGGACTGACATGCGGGTATGAAATTGTGCTTCATTGCACAATTTCTAACCTGCAGTCAGTGTGAACCTAGGCTCATAACATACATGCTACACAAACTTTATTGTAATTCAAGGTAATTAAAAGTTCGATTTCTTTTGAATCTGAGGTCAGTGATAACTAATTAGGATAACCAATTAGAAATGACAGCAAAATGGCTAAAACTGGAACAGGAGAGGATTTTCAATACCATTTCCTAAGATCCTTGCAGTATATACAGTGCCTTGCAAAAGTATTCGCCCCCCCCCCCCCCCCCCCCCCCCCTTGGCTTTTTACCTATTTTGTTACATTACAACTTTAAGTTGAATGTTTTTTTTTTTATCTGAATTATATGTGATGGATCAGAACACAATAGTCTAAGTTGGTGAAGTAAAATTAGAAAAATATATACATAAAACTGTTTTTCAGAAATGAGAAACTGATAATTGGCATGTGCGTATGTATTCACCCCTTTTGTTATGAAGCCCATAAAAAGCTCTGGTGCAACCAATTACCTTCAGAAGTCACATAATTAGTGAAATGATGTCCACCTGTGTGCAATCTAAGTGTCACATGATCTGTCATTACATATACACACCTTTTTGAAAGGCCCCAGAGGCTGCAACACCTAAGCAAGAGGCACCACTAACCAAACACTGCCATGAAGACCAAGGAACTCTCCAAACAACAAAGGGACAATGTTGTTAAGAAGTACAGTCAGGGTTAGGTTATAAAAAAATATCCAAATCTTTAATGATCCCTAGGAGCACCATCAAATCTATCATAACCAAATGGAAAGAACATGGCACAACAGCAAACCTGCCAAGAAATGGCCGCACACCAAAACTCATGGACTGGGCAAAGAGGGCATTAATCAGAGTGGCAGCACAGAGAGGTAACCCTGGAGGAGCTGCAGAGTTCCACAGCAGAGACTGGAGTATCTGTACATAGGACGACAATAAGCTGTACGCTCAACAGAGTTGGGCTTTATGGCAGAGTGGCCAGAAGAAAGCCATTACTTTCAGCAAAAAACAAAATGGTACGTTTTGAGTTTGCGAAAAGGCATGTGGGAGACTCCCAAAATGTATGGAGGAAGGTGCTCTGGTCTGATGAGACTAAAATTGAACTTTTTGGCCATCAAAGAAAACGCTATGTCTGGCACAAACCCAACACATCACATCACCCAAAGAACATCATCCCCACAGTGAAACATGGTGGTGGCAGCATCATGCTGTGGGGATGTTTTTCAGCAGTCGGGACTGGGAAACTGGTCAGAGTTGAGGGAAAGATGGATGGTGCTAAATACAGGGATATTCTTGAGCAAATCCTGTACCACTCTGTGTGTGATTTGAGGCTAGGACGGAGGTTTACCTTCCAGCAGGACAATGATCCCAAACACACTGCTAAAGCAACACTCGAGTGGTTTGAGGGGAAACATGTAAATGTGTTGGAATGGACTAGTCAAAGCCCAGACCTCAATCCAATAGAAAATCTGTGGTCAGACTTAAAGATTGCTGTTCACAAGCGCAAACCATCCAACCTGAAGGAGCTGGAGCAGTTTTGCAAGGAGGAATGGGCAAACATCCCAGTGGTAAAATGTGGCAAGAGACTTATCCAAAGTGACTTGGAGCTGTGATAGCCGCAAAAGGTGGCTCTACAAAGTATTGACTTTAGGGGGGTGAATAGTTATGCAGATTGACTTTTTCTGTTATTTTGTCCTATTTGTTTTTTGCTTCACAATAAAAAAAAAAAAAAAAAAAAAAAAACATCGTAAAAGTGGTGGGCATGTTCTGTAAATTATATGATGCAAATCCTCAAACAATCCATGTATAATCCAGGTTGTGAGGCTACAAAACAAAAATGCCAAGCGGGGTGAATACTTTTGCAAGATACTGTATAGCTCAAAGAGGGCAAAACGAGTTTCACTTTAAAAGGATCTTATTGCAAAGTAAAAGTCTGTCTTAGAAGTATCTAATGGAAGCAGCCATTCCCTGACTCACCGAATCGATACTTTTCCATGCATAGTGATCTCACTCTCAGCGAAGCTGAGTAGGCGTAATTCAAAGTGGACCTGTACTCAAAAAGTGAAGATTTCTGTTTTAGGAAACATCTAGAAATTTTAATTGTGCCTAAGCTAACCTTAAAGCGGAAGTAAACCCATAGATTTAACAGTTTAAAAAACTGTTACATTTCCGGCACATGCCGGGAATGTAACTGTCACATTGGTTGTGCTCTCAACCAAACTGTCAAACCATTGAATGGCTGGTGTCATAACTGATCACATGTGTAGCATCATGGCAGTTAAAGATCAAACATAGGCAAATATGGCGGCTTCCTTGGCTAAAAAACTGTAGAAGGGTTTACTTCCATTTTAACATTTTGCTTTTGTTTAAAATTACTCTTTTTTTAATTCAGATAATCTTTATCTTATCTTATTATCTGAAAATTACTCTTAAAAAATATAGCAGTGCGCTTCCTGGTATGTGCCCTCTGCCTCATAGCTGTATATCTGCAGTGTGAGATCTAAGGCACTGCTGCCTCTGACTGCTAGTCTCAGGAGATTTGAAGTGAGTTTTGGTGATGTCACCACTGTGCTGATCACTGTTCTGCTTGCTGGAGGCTCTGACATAAAGAAGCAAAGCCCTACCTTTACCAAGTTAGCTGTCCCCACACAGCAACACAAGGCATGGTAGATCGGTAATGAGGAAAGTTCAGCTACAGGAAGACCACAATCAATACAGATGACTAGTCCTTTGCCATCTGCCTGCCTTTAACTGGGCATAGCTTCCAGAGTTTAGTTCCTCTTGCCATAGATTGCCCATTTTTTTATTTTACTGAAATTTTATTAAAGTTTTCCAATATAACAAGTGAAATAAAGCAATATAAAGAATTGAATGTGCACTTAAAATAGCTAAACTAAAAATCTCAAAATAATAGCGACAACAGTCTGATACTGTAATAGAATATAGGTACTACAAAACTTACAGAACATCAATTTGTGAGAATGGGATAGTCATCTGAGGCTTTAGGATCATATCTGTGCAAAAAGATGCCAAAGAAGGAACAACATCCAGACTATCGAGGCAATATCGTGCAGTCAAAACCACTGATGTCTCCACGATTCCATATAGGCCCGGACTGGCCATAGGGCACACCTGGCATATGCCTGGTGGGCCGGGGCTGCCGGGCCACATGTCATTTTTGGACCTAACTCTGACTTCCTAGGCAGCTGCTTGAGCCGGCCCTGCTCACCCGCTCCCAAGGCATCCAGGCTGCTCCGTGTGTCGGGGCCGCTCACCCGGCCTCACCATGGCCAGCTTCTCGGCCGTCCGACTTTTTTAGCTCAGGGGGGTGGAAATGAAGGGGTCAGTTGACCATGAAGGGGGAGGAGCTGCCTGGAGGAATCCCCATCTGCCTAATGTCGCAAAGGTGTATTTGCAGCCACAGATACCAGGGCTTGGACAAGACTCAGGTAGTTCTGCATCACTCTTTACTGCGTAAAAGAGACCACTTACCAAACCAAAGCATGCTCTCATCATGCTGTGTGTAAATACAGATGTAAAACATTGTGTGAGAGAGGGACAATTCTTGGGCCCAAAATGTGTCCTGCATTTAAAGCAGTGGCGGTGCGTCCATAAAGAGCGCAGGGGCGCCGCCCCCCTTTCTCCTGTCACCGCTCTAATCACCATAGATAGAGCCATGCATTGCATGACTCTATCTATGGTCGCTGCTGGCACCTCCTATTCAGGTGTCTGGCCCCTTTTCGAGCACTGGGCACCTGAATTACAGCGGCGGGGGGTGTTTTTTGGAAGCACCTCATTAGAGCCATAGAGCGCAACACTATGCGTTCACTATTCACTCAGCTGTGTGTTAGCAAAGCGAAATAATTCACTTTGCTAACACTGACCCGCCTCTCAGCCAATCAGGTGCACCGGGTCTGTGTTAAATGTCACCTGACTTTGGCTAAAACAACAGGCGCTGTGATTGGACACCTATCAGGCGTCCAATCATAGGAGAGGACGAGAGGAGGAGCGGGCGGGAGAATAGAAGACATCGAGGAAGAAATGGAGGACACCGGACACCACTCGCCGCCTGCCGCCGTCACCCGCTGACACCCAAGACAAGGTAAGGGCCAGGCAGACAGTGGCCGGGGGCACAGTGGCAGCATTTGGGGCACAGTGGCAGCACTTGTGGCACAGTGGCAGCATTTAATGGGCACAGTGGCAACATTTGTGGCAGATTGGCAGCACTTGGGGCACAGTGGCAGCATTTAATGGGCACAGTGGCAACATTTGTGGCACAGTTGCAGCACTTGGGGCACAGTGGCAGAATTTAATGAGCATAGTGGCAGCATTTAATGGGCACATTGGCAACATTTGTGGCACAGTGGCAGCACTTGGGGCACAGTGGCAGCATTTAATGGGCACAGTGGCAACATTTGGGGAACAGTGGCAGCGTTTAATGGGCAAAGTGGCTGCGTTTCTTGGGCACAGTGGCTGCGTTTCATGGGCACAGTGGCTGCGTTTCATGGGCACAGTGACTGCGTTTGGTACAGTGGCTGAGGCTGCAATTGATGGGGGTTTTTTTCCAGAATTTTTCAGTTTGTTTGCGCCCCCCAAAAAAATGTTGAACACCAACTGCCACTGATTTAAAGTGTATATATGATTTTCTTTTCTTTTGTGTTTGTAATTGTAGTATATTTAGTACTGGCTGGCTGGGTAAGTGCAGTGTTAACAAAAAAAATCATATATACACTTTAAATGCAGGACACCTTTTGGATTACTGGTACATTATGTATAATTGTGGGTAATATATTTTTAATGTGCCCTAAAATTAACTGTTATCTCTTAGCCTGGGTTCACCCTAGATGTGGTGCAAATTCACAGCAAATTTGCTGCGGTTTCAGCACTGCATCTAAATCGCAACCTGTCCATGTGAACCAATTGCAGAGTGTATTTTAAGTTAACGGCACCCTGCAATCGGTTTGCAAAATGCAGCGCAGTTTGCCAAACCAGATCGCATGGGTGTGAACATTCTCATTCTGGTGTGGACGATAAAGGGTCCTGCACCAGTTTGGTGTGAATGCAGTGCGATTTGAGCCATACAAATCCATGGCTCAAATCGCACCCCAGAGACACCACATGTAATTCACACAGAAATGTGCTGTGATTCCTGTGCAAATTACACATGGTGTCTCACACCGCAGTAGTGTGAACCTGGGCTGATGCCTTAAAGCCAGCTGCAGCATTCCCCTTGGCAGGGGTGAGCTCAGGTGTGTTTGGATCCTAGTCTGAACTATCCTGAGCTTCCACGCATCCGCACATATACACTCCTCTTGTATATGTTCAGCTACAGATCATGAAATGTCTCGGCTGCTTACGATTGGCAGCGCACTGTGACAGGAGGGGGCCCGAGGGGGGGTTGGTTAAATAACAAATATGTCATGCTTCGCTGATCTGTATAAAAAAAAAAAATGGGCTGCTCAGCCTAAAATCCTCGGGCCTATTTTTCGCCTGATTCCATAACATGAATGAAAGATATGAGAAGGGGTCCTGGCCAAAAAAAAATTAAATTTAGGCGGCCATGGCCTACCCTGCTCAACTGGAGCCTACATAAACTCAGCAATGAGAGAGGGAAGTGCATAAGGGCAAGCTGCAACGAAAACAGAGAAAGAAAGAAAGAGAGCAGGAGGGGGAGGGAAGAAGAGGGAGATGGGTACCCCAGGTTTTTTTTTTTTTTAAAGCTGTATCACATACAGTAGATCCTTTACAGGTCTAAAAATCGGTAAGGTCATTTGAGCGGGCAGGAAGTGGTCTATACAGGGCTGCCAAAGATTGCCCCTTTTTTTTATGAACAAAAGTATGCATCCCTGGAATGCTCAAGTAAGTGGTGTATAAAGAATCAATACACAAAAAGTTATTGGTTAAACCAAGTACATTTTCATTGCTACTTTTTTCCTTAGAAAGGCCTTTCCAAAACCCTTGCAATTATTTAGAGCAACCATTCTCAACCAGGGTTCTGTGGAGGTAGTTGGGGGTTCCCTGAGCCGTGGCTGATTTACCTCTCACCTGATGGTGCCTGCACAGTTCCTGAGTCAAAATCAGTAGGCAGAGCAAGTGGCATTGTACCAACAATCATTTGAGCCTTCTGTAAGAGGGAAAGGAGAGTGCTTCTCACTGGCCACCAATGTAGGCATTTTTCACAATGAATTGATTTTAGCAGGGGTTCCCCTTAGACCTGAAATTGTATTTCAAGGGTTCATCTGAAGTAAAAAGGTTGAGAAAGGCTGATTTAAATGTTTAGTGTCATATACCACTTTAGAAAAAAAACCAAAAACACTTTTTATAGAGCTGTAGATAATTCAGATGAATAGGAGGGACAGCTGAGGAGGGGTAGAGGGATTTGGTTCCAAAATACAGAGAGTCCCTTAAAATGAATTACAGTTGGGAGCTATGAGTTATTACCTTTACAGTTACTTTATATTAGCTTTTAAAAACAAGAAATCCAGTCTTACAAGAAGTTACAAAAGTATACGGCATTTTTGTCTAATAAACATTTTGTCTTCATTTCTCCATGGGGCTGCTTGAACCTAAAAAGCTTACCTAAAAAAGGACCAAAGAAGGACTGTCCCTAAAAAAGGAAGTACTTATGGGAGCTAGGCAAAGTAATTAGGCAAATCCATCTAGCCTACTCACAGTTCTAAAAAGATGTACTTTCATAGTCTAGTCCAACCAAAAAAAACACCCTTCTAACCTTGCGTATTAGTGACGCATTTTTTTTTTACTTCTACAGATTCTCCTAGATAAAACCTCACTAATTTGTCATTCTTGTAAGTTCAGTTTGAAGACAGGAAGTCAAAGTGCATTACAGCAGGAAGAGGTGAGAGCCGTATTTCAGAATCTCGCAGACTGAGAAGAGAGAGGAGACTAGTAGACATCGAAGGAGAACTGGGTAGCAGCATGGCAATGTGGTGAAGTGGAGGTTTACTAAAGGGTTGCAATGAATTCACTTCTTGCAGGATTCAGACGTGATCACAAAAGAAATATGGACAGAAGAAGCTTAAATGCACTGTGATCAGACATAGTAGAATATAGAGAGAGGAGCCCAAGATACTGAAGCGAAGAAGAAGAAACAACACATCTGGCCCACAAACCTGGTGTTAACTGCAACTGACCAACGCCTTTACTACTTTGTGTATCTTGGTAAGTATATACCCTGTCTGTTTCACTGACCTAAACTGTGTCTATTGCCTATAGCAACTTATCAGATTTCACCTGTCACTTAAAACTAGGAATCTGGATACTATGGGTAAGGCCACCTATACATATGGGACAACAGCCAGCCAATATAGACATCAGGTGGGTTGTATGAAGATGTTATGGCTTTGCGCGGTCCCAGATGCTACTATTTTAGAAAAAGTGATTGGACAGCTTAGAACCTGTATCTTGATCGCTCTTGTTCCCCTTGTGCTAAACCAATGGCGGCAACCTCTACCCTACTCCTCTTTTCAAGCGCATCAACCAAGCTGATAAGTCTGTTGAGTGCTGCGCAGTGCCCTCCAGGGTCCCTCTACACTTTTGCATTCCATGACTTTAAGGCAGTCCATTAACAGCACAGGGGTGTTAGAAAATTTATCAGGTGTTTATTGTTCTCGGTGCCTTTCTGTCCCTGGGGCACCCACACTGTCTCATTGCTTTGCCTGGTGTCACCAAGAAAGGAAGTAAGGGGAAGTCTCCCCAATAAGGACACGGACAGCAATAAAAGCTTTACAGAGATTCAAACATCTTACTCTATCAAAAATAGGTTTGCTGGAGTTGGGCTGTAAAGCTAAACTCCAGGTAGTTATTCATAAAAACACAAATGAATGCACTTAAATAAATGTATTTTAAATGCTACTAGCGTATATATATACATTCACCAGACACTTTATTAGGTACACCTTGCTAGTACCTGGTTGGACCCCATTTTGCCTTCAGAACTGCCTTAATTCTTCGTGGCATAGATTCAACAAGGTCACCTTAACCGCTTGCCAACCAGCCGTTTATACTGCTTCAGGTCGGCTCATTCCTGTTCCCTCTAATCACCATACCGGTACGTTGGTCCCTTTAACAGCTATAGCAGCTCCCCCACTGGCGTGCAGCACACGGGGAACAGCGGGGGGAGCTGAGGTGCGTGGCCGGCGCCCACTATCGCTCCACAGAGAGCCAGAACAGGGATCTGTCAATGTAAACAAACAGATCCCCGTTCTGAAAGTGATCGTCTGTTCCTAGTGATTAGGAACAGCGATCTCTCTGTACTCCCAGTCAGTACACTCCCCCCCACAGTTAGAAACACCTCCCAGGAAACACATTTAACCCTTTGATCACCCCTAGTGTTAACCCCTTACCTGCCAGTGTCATTTATACAGTAATCAGTGCATTTTTATAGCACTGATCGCTGAATAAATGTCACTGGTCCCAAAAAAGTGTCAAAAGTGTCCGATCTGTCCGCTGTAATGTTGCAGTCCCGCTAATAATCGTTGATCACCACCATTGCTAGTTAAAAAAAAAATAATAATAAAAATGCCATAAATCTATCCCCTATTTTGTAGACGCTATAACTTTTGCGCAAACCGATCATTATACACTTTTTGCAATTTTTTTTTTTAACGAAAAATATGTAGAAGAAGACATATCGGCCTAAACTGATGGATATTTATTATAGCAAAAGTAAAAAATATTGTTTTTTTTTTTTTCAAAATTGTCTTTTTTTTGTTTATAGCGCAAAAAATAAAAACCGCAGAGGTGATCAAATACCACCAAAAGAAAGCTCTATTTGAGGGAAAAAAAGGACATCAAGTTTGTTTGGGTACAGCGTCACATGACCGCGCATTTGTCAGTTAAAGCGACGCAGTGCTGTATCACAAAAAATGGCCTGGTCAATAGGGGGAAAATCTTCCGGGGCTGAAGTGGTTAAATTAGTTTCTCAACAATATTGTTTTGAAGTTTTGTTATTCCATTTTTCCTTTTATATATATCTGCTGTATAGTAATCTTGATGTTTGTGATCAGCTTTAGTCGTTTTTATCCACTTGATTGCTTGCTTGAGCACCTGTGTATTTTGCTCATTTGTGTCATCCATTTCTATCAAATGTCAGCCAGTGATGCTCTTATAAACACCCCCTTATGCTCAGAACTCCCATCCCCTTACCTAAGCTCCAAGGAACGGAGCGAAACGCGTTAGAGCATTATCCGGGCTGGAGTCTGGGCTGAGGCTGCCATTCATCTCACTTCATGCACATGGGTCTACTTCATGATGTGTGGTTTATGGATCTTTTCCTTTGACATTGCTGCAGCATGGAGCTAGGACGAGCTCCCTGTCCCTGCCTGCACTCACAGTGGTCTTGTTGGAATTTACCTCTCTACCTGAGTGGCACCTAAATTTTGTCTTTTTGGCTCACAGTGATACTGTACAGTCCATGCATCTCCATTCACTTAAATGGGCTGCCTGCACACAGCTCAGCACTATTAAAAAATAGTGTATGGTTCTAAATGCTGCAGAAGGTGGAGCGCCCCTATATAAAAAAATCTAAAGAAACACTCAGAGAAGAAGTGGGAGGGGCAGTACTAAGAGCCAACCAGGTGAGCTGCATGCACCTGGGTGGATATGAAACATGTTGACTGGAGAAGAGAGCAGAGAGGTGAGCTCATCAGTTTATAGCTGCTTCTTTACTGTCCATTCACGGGTTGATGTCAGGGATGGGAGGTGACCTTGCAGTGTTTCTTGACTGCAATACAGAAAAGTGAAGGTGGAACTGCAAGAATGAACTTTTCTTCAAATTGACATTGGTCCACCTTGGCTCTATGCAAGTATCAATCTCTGATATCCAAGGGGCCGCTAGGGTTCCTGCCAATCACTGTAGTTGTCATCGCTACATACAGTAACAGCTGTGATTTTCCAGGTGCTGCTCCAGCGGCTTCCCCTCTGCACACTAATCACAGGGGGTCCCCCATTCAGAACCCCTGCTATTCTAAGAATAGAATGCATTCTCTTAACAGCAGCAGTGCAGAGCGAGCTACCCCCTGTGTTCAGTGTGCAGAGGGAAAGTCGTTGAAGCAGCGCACGAAAGATGCAGACTTCTACAGTGATTTTCAGCATCTCCAGTGGCCCTCCAAATATCATATATGGATACTGGAGTTCCGCATTAAGCCCCCAGCCCAGCTGTACTGCATGGAAGTACTGTGCAGGGGATGGACATAAATACAGAGTCTTTGGCAGATATAAGAGCTTTAACAAAATAACACAAATACATAATAATGTAAATTCCAATGGCGTATTTAGCTATTTGCTTGAAGTACAGCTTTAGAGTAGTCTATGCATTTTTATATGTAGTTAATGCTTTGAGGTCCAGTCTGACTAGTGCTCCAGAGCTTTGCAAAAATGCTCTTGGCCACGTAGAAGAAGAGATTTGGGGGTGACACCTAACCAACTGATAAGAGATCGGTCTCACTCTTGGAAAAAATGTGTAGTTGACATTAGATTGGCCCTTTAAAATGTTTTTAACCCCTTCACACCGACAGTACGCAATATGGGCCTTAACGCCGAGCGGCCACATTGTACATAGAGCTGTTCTGAGAGCTTTGGCCCTGCACACCCCCGCCACAGTTACCGGAAAGCTCCTGTTTACTACTTGCGATTGGGAGCTTTGCGATCATGTGACCGCTATGACAGCCAATCACATGATCATAAACCCCGCCCCGCCTTCGATGATAATAGTAAACAGGACAAATAGAGAGGAAGAATCTCCCTAACGGGGGGCACAGACAGCAATAACAACTGACAGGGGTTCTAATCCCTCGCCACTCTATCCAAAATTTAAAAAAAAGTTTTGCCGTTAGTTATACTTTGCCTCTCTAGCAGCAATGTTTTTGGTACTCAAAATGGATACATAGTCTTGTTTCCCATAATCGTTGAGGGGCACTCCAGATCATTTCTGACTACTCATCTCAATCTAGACCTTATCAGTAAGTAAATGACACACAATAGGAAGTGGCCAGACCTTGGCTGCTGGTAGAGGGAGCCCTTTTGTGCAGCTGCAGTTCCAGCACTCTTTTTCTACAGTGAAGGAAATTCTTTACACTCAATGCTGTGTTATACCAAATGAAGTGGACTCATCCTTTGCATTGACTGGAGTGTGCACGTGCTCTTCTTCTGGCTCTAAGGGGGTTCTGGCTGATCTTCAGTTCCTGCCCATGGAAGGCATTGGGGAGAGAGAGGGAAGCTTGGTGTACTATTACATATACACTGGATGTGATAAGTAAAGGATTTATACAGTGGGAAATCTTTAGTAAAAGGTTAAAGACTGCTGAGAGATCAGTACATGGTTATTTAGACACAACTTCTAGACCAGGGATCTCCAAACTTTCTAAACAAAGGGCCAGTTTATTGTCCTTCAGACTTTAGGGGGGCCAGACTGTGGCCAGCGGAAGTGAAAATGTTCCTGGCATCAGTGGGAGTGAGCATCACCACATTTGGTATTGGTGGGAGGAATAGTGCCCCATCGTTGGTATCAGTGGGAGGAATAGTGTCCCATCGTTGGTATCAGTGGGAGGAATGGTGATCCATTGTTGGTGTCAATAGGCATAATAGTGTCTTGTATCAGTGGAAGGATTAGTACCCCAAGGGCTGGATAAAGGCAAGCAGAGGGTCACATCCGACCCCCGGGCCAAAGTTTGGAGACCACTTTTCTAAACTATCAGTCTCAGGCATGACAGTGGGCCCGGATATCCTCCTGAGCAATGTGTACAGTAAGATTAACTACCAGCCCGTGTCATGGTTGAGAGGAAGGGGTGTTTAGAATACAGGGAACAACAGGGCACAGAAGATGTCTTTCTGTTAAACGCTTGCGGACCAGCCGCCGCAGTTTTACTGCGGCAGGTTGGCTCCGCTGTGCAAAATCACGTTATTGTACGTGATCTCGCGAGGTCTGTATAGCAGGCGCGCGCATGTGCCTGCCGCAAGCTCCGTGAGTCAGACCGCAGGTTCCGCGGACTCGATGTCCGCGGGGATACCCGCGATCCTCTGAGGGAGAGGAAGAACGGGAAGATGCTAATGTAAACAAGCATCATCTCCCCATTCTGCCTAGTGACACTGTCACTGATCACAGCTCCCTGTGATCGGAAGCAGTGATCACACAGCCCCCCATAGTTAGAATCACTCCCTAGGACACATTTAACCCCTACACTGCCACCTAGTGTTAACCCCTTCACTGCCAGTCACATTTACACAGTAATCAGTTTTAATCGCACTGATCGCTGTATAAATGTTAATGGTCCCAAAATAGCGCCAAAAGTGTCCGATGTGTCCACCATAATGTCGCAGTCACGATAAAAATCGCTGATCGCCGCCATTACTAGTAAAAAAAAAAAAAATATTAATAAAAATGCCATAAAACTATCCCCTATTTTGTAGACGCTATAACTTTTGCGCAAACCAATCAATAAACGCTTATTGCGATTTTTTTTACCAAAAATATGTAGATGAATACATATCAGCCTAAACTGAGGAAAAATAATGTTTTTTTATATATTTTTTGAGGATATTTATTTTAGCAAAAAAAAAAGAATGCACTTTTTTTCAAAATTGTCACTCTTTTTTTGTTTATAGCACAAAAAATAACCGCAGAGGTGATCAAATACCACCAAAAGAAAGCTCTATTTGTGGGGAAAAAAGGACGTCAATTTTGTTTGGGAGCAACGTCGCACGACCACGCAATTTTCAGTTAAAGCGACGCAGTGCCGAATCGCAAAAAGTGCTCTGGTCAGGAAGGGGGTAAATCCTTCCGGGGCTGAAGTGGTTAAAAGAAACATCTTTTTGAAGGTAGTGGATGGTTACTATAGACAAATGTGGCAAGAATGGGGATGCAGGACGTAAGAAAAATCTAAGGATGCCTCCCATCACTTTGCACTGGTTCCCATACCTTCCTAATTTCTGAGATGGGAATGAGGGACACCCATTAGCAAAAGTATGCAGGCACAGGACTAGAATTATACAAAAAAAAGATTGGTTAACCACTTAAGGACCGAAAGATTTGCCCCTTTAATGACCAGGCCATTTTTTTGCGATACGGCACTGCGTCGCTTTAACTGACAATTGCGCGGTCATGCTGTACCCAAACAAAATTAATGCCCTTTTTTTCCCAAAAATAGAGCTTTTTTTTGGTGGTATTTGATCACCTCTGCATTTTGTTTTGTTTTTTTGCACTATAAACAAAAAAAGACCGACAATTTTGAAATAAAAACAACAATATTTTTTTACATTTTGCTATAATAAATATCCCAAAAAAATGTAAAAAAACTAATTTCTTCATCAATTTAAGTCGATATGTATTCTTCTACACATTTTTGGTAAAAAAAAAAAATCACAATAAGTGTATATTGGTTGGTTTGCGCAAAACTTATAGCGTCTATAAAATAGGGGATAGATTTAGGGCATTTTTATTATTACTAGTAATGGCGGTGATCAGCAATTTTTAGTGGGACTGCAACATTGCGGCGGACAGATCGGACACTTTTGACACTTTTTTGGGACCATTGACATTTTTTATAGCACTGATCGCTGTATAAATGTCACTGGCAGGGTTAACACTATAAAGAGAAGGGAGAGGGGGACACCTTAAATTCATCCAAAAATAGGTTCTGGGAGAAAGGGAGAGAGATAGGGGGGGGGGGGAGGAGGAAAGGGGAATTGGGGAATTTCCCACCCGTTAACGTAGTTTATTTAAATTAATTGTGCCCCTAATGTCACCCATATCATTTATTAATTGGTTCAACAGTGTATAGCTGACAAGCAATCAAATGGTTGTTCAATGGACCATAAAGGCATATATAAAGAGAAAAAGAAAGGGGGCGGGAGAAAGCCCCCTAAAAAAGATGGTCCGCTCAAGAACAAACTTTTATGAACCTAAAAAACTTTATTGTGTCATAATACTAAATAGAACAATCCACTAACCATGTGTATTTAAAAAATAGGGCAGAAAAGTCCTATTGTGTGCTGGTGGCCACCACAGACATTACACATACATCATAAATTCATGCACTCACACTCATCAGAATAATGTCACTGAGGACCCGGGTCCGTGCAATTTTCATGGATTTCCAAAGCCAGAATGGCTGCATGAATAATAGACTTTCGGTCCTTCTTAAGTAAAGTGCAAGTGCTAATGATAAATGAGGGTCCCTTCAGATGTGAACCGGTAGCCAGTTAGACATATGTATGTGTCAAAACCGACAAGGTGAAAAGGTTGGTAAAAAGTGGCAACTCCAAGGGGGGGGGGGGGCAAACTCACATTGAGTACATAGAAGATGGACGGAGAATGGCCATTGATAAGATGCTTCCTATATGTAAAGGTACAGTTTAGCTCACCGTCTGGCGTCTTCAATAGAGAGGTGATAGAGCCCAGGAGAGTTGCTGATAGCCGCACTAGTGTGGATTGAGAACACGTTCATGCGGCATGTTCGTCTATTATGGACATGAGCTGTTGCTTCCGGGTCTCCTCCAGCAAGATGTAAGGTGAGTCACAGGGTTCAAACGTATCGGCGTTTCATACCTAGTAGGTTAGGCAATCAAAAGAGACGCTCAGCGTCAGTGTTCACCGCAAGGACTCAACCTGATATCCGAGATCCGATCGAGACAATCAGGATATTCACATCCAGTTACGGGGGTATCCTCATTGATGTGTGAGAGTCTGTGTGCCACCTGCACATAGGTCAGATGCTAGGCGCTTACGCGTTTCGCTTGTTTCCAAGCTTCTTCAGAGCTAGTGTGGTATCGGTAGCTGAATGTTTAAATAGCCTTGCGGCTAGTATTCAATTTCCTGTCATCATGGTCAGCACCTGAATATCATAGCCTAACCTTAATTGCATTCACCAAAATGTGCCAATCACACTCATGCATACATCTATGTTACGAATTCAGACAAACCATTGATGGTAGTGGATACATAGAGGTTCAATCTGATTGGCTTGTGTATGTGGTCAGATTCAAATATTACACTTCCCACCAATATAAAAATGGTAGGGGGGAGACTTGTCAAGCAATCGCTGTTAATGCATGGGGCCCATAGTCAGAGGGTACTGCATTATCGATCTAATCGGTGCATATATAGCCATATGGTGGACACAAAAAATAAAGTGATAAAGATAACATTATATAAAGGTGAGAAGGGACAATCTGTTATTTCAATTAAATTACATCTCACACATTATATACAATCATCCAAACCAAAAGGCAAAAATATCGTAGCAATTGAGTAAGGTAATCGATTAATATATGGTCAAATAGTGGACACACAAGGAATGAGACAATTGAAATAAAGAGCGTAACAGTCTATCATTCCAATTAGATTGAATTACAACTTACATCTTGTGTATTGTCATCCATGCGTGGGACAAAGATATTATTACCAATGAAATTGCAAGTAAAATCGCACATGATAGCTGGATATAGAATAATTCCAAGCGATCTAGATATACAATTACGTTTGGACATTCCAATATCATTGCCCCTATATGAGATGACAAGGTAGTATGTTATGCAGATTATTGTTGAAATATAAAACCCATAGTCAAAGGGCACTGCAGCATCAATCTGATCGGTTAGTATTTGGCCAAATGAGTGACACGGACTAAAATAAAGAGAGATCATAGACTGTCATTTCACATAGATTGCATCTCACACATTAGATACTATCATCCATGTGGAAGGCAAGGATATTGTTGTAAATCAAATTGCATACAGTCTGTTTTCTTAGAAAATGCCGATCACAGTCAGGAGAAGATGTAGGTCCCCAGTCGCAGTTTATTAGACTCCGGGAGAGTGCAATTAGATTACTGTTGCTATTAAATCATTGTTCCAAAAAAGGGGACAAATTAAATTCATTATTCAATCCGGAAGGTTGCATACTGTTTAAATAGAAGATCCACATCTTCTCCTTCTGGTATAGGATCTTATCGAAATCTCCACGTCTATGGGGTAAATTAAGTCTGTATATACCCTTGACTTTAAGGCCATCTGGTTTACCTTCGTGTTTTTCAAGGAAATGTAAGGACAGAGGCCGGTCATCATCTTTATTGAGGATGCTCTGGATGTGCTCGCCAGTTCTGATTTTTAGTTCTCTTTTGGTCTTACCAACATAGATAAGACCACACGGGCAAGTCAACATATAGACTACCCGTGTGGTTGTACAGTTAATGAAACTATTGATTTTAAACTGTCTTTTATTGTCAGAACTGGCGAACACATCCGTTCTGTCCACATACCTACATACATGGCATCTGCCACAACTGTACATACCCCTCAAGGGTGGGAGGTCAGTAAGCCAGCTGCGTTTTATGGGGCGGTTGTACTCTGAATGTACCAGACGGTCCCTCAGATTTGTTGCTCTACGAGCAGTGAGCAGGGGTTTTTTACTGACAAGCTTTCCCAAAATGGGGGCCTCAGACAAGATATGCCAGTGACGGCTCAGGATTTCTTTAATTTGGTCCCACTGGGTACCAAATTTGGTAATAATTCTTAATGGAGGATGACTTGGGGTTTTTCCCTTTTCTTTGGTAGAGTTCATCAATAGGGACGATCTATTTGTTTGCAGTGCTCTTTTTTTAGCACGTCTGATACATGCATGCGAGTAACCCCTGTCGCGAAACCTCCCATATAGGTCATACATTTCCCTGTGAAAATCCCCTTCCTCCGTGCAATTCCTTCTTGCACGGAGGAACTGTCCCACGGGAATACCCCGTATAAGGGATGTGGGATGATGGCTGGATGCCAATAGCAAAGTATTTGCCGCTGTATCTTTTCGAAAGGTTTTTGTATGCAGCTTATCATCCTTTACAAATACCGTGAGGTCCAAAAATGACAATTCATTGGTGTCATACGTATATGTTAATTTGATGTTACGATCATTGTCATTAAGTTCCTCAATAAATTGTGTCAATTCAGATGGTAGGCCGTCCCAAATCATGATCAGGGTTAACACTAGGGGGCGATCAAGGGGTTAAATGTGTTCCCTAGGGAGGTGTTTCTAACTGTGGGGGGATGGGACTGACTGGAGGAGGAGAGAGATCACTGTTCCTAATAACTAGGAACAGACGATCTGTTTGTTTACATTGACAGATCCCTGTTCTGGCTTTCTGTGGAGCGATCGCAAGTGGCCGGCGGACATCGTGGCTGCCAGCCATGCGCATCAGCTCCCCCCTGCGTGTGCCAGCGGGGGAGTTGCTATAGCTGTTAAAGGGAACGCCGTACAGCTATGGCGATTTGTGGGAACGAGCTGACCTGCCACCGTTTAATGACGGTGGCTGGTCGGCAAGTGGTAAACCCTCAAGATGCTTTTTTACCCCCTACTATTTCTTTATATTGGATTTTGGAATTTATAAATGCAACAATTTAGAAACTGGATGAAAGGTTTTGCACTATAAATAGTGCATTTTATATACAATTGTATAGATCAGACCGAAATGAGGAGGAAAGAGGGACTTTGTTCCAAATTTATGGACAGTCCCTCGAAATCGGGGACAGTTAGGAGCTATGGGTTCCTGCACTAAGGGGAAAGTGTTCTATATAGCACCAAATGTGCATGTGTCATGACTGTCACATGGTAATATTGTATCTGCACTGCCAGAACTGCTTCGCTGCACCACAGTACCTGCACTGCCAGAACCAAACTTCAAGCAAATGAGGGGAAAATATTAATTAGCCTGGCTTCTGGCAATTAAAATGTTTGTTTTTTCTGTGCTGTTTGTTTTCTGTTCCTCTTTGCATGTATGTTCTTCCTCTGATCTTTAATAATGCATCTTAGCTGGGCCAACCAGTGCTGTCACATGAGAAGTTGATAGCCCAGTGTAAGATACATTGCCAGAGACTTGGTGAAGACAACTTGCTGAAGTTCAAACCGAGCATCAGAAAGGTGATACAAGTGGATTTAGGTGATTTTGAACATGGTCTGAGTATTTCAAAAAGTGCTGATCTCCTGGGATTTTCACACACAACCATCTCTAGGTTTTACAAAGAATGGCCTGAAAAAGAGAAAATATCTAGTGAGCGGCAGTGGACCAAAATGCCTTGTTGATGTCAGAGGTCAGAGGAGAATGGGCAGACTGGTTTGAGATGATAGAAAGACAACAGTAACTCAAATAATCACTAGTTACATCCAAGGTATGCGGAATACCATCTCTAAACACACAACACATTAAACCTTGAAGCAGATGGGCTACAGCAGCAGAAGACCACACAGGGTGTGACTCCTGTCAGCTAAGAACAGGAAACTGAGGCTACAGTCCTCTCTCTGTCTGACAGATGCAGCAGGCGGGGCCGAGATTCCCCCGCTGACATCACTCGGCAGAGGAGGAGGAGAGGAGAAAACCAGCCGATCAAGTGATCGCTGAGAAGAGCTGTGAAATGAGTGTAGCGCTGGTAGATTTTCAATCTACTGTTGACAGGTAATTGCGGATGATGGAGGCACAAAAAACTGACCACGGTGTCAGGGCTTAGCAGCCATGATACACCGTGGTCAGTTTACAGGGGGGAGGGCATAGCCATTCAGGATTAGCCAGGTATTACAGGTGATACTGACTGACACTGATACTGACACAACCACTGTGCTGTATAACATGCTTTAAAGGAACAGGATCTTTATTTATTTATTTTTTTAACAAACGCTTTAAGAATTAAGGCAGTTCTGAAGGCAAAAGGGGGTCCAACCCGGTACTAGCAAGGTGTGCCTAATAAAGTGGCCGGTGAGTGTATTTACATGGTTTATCTGCCCCAAAGTCCACACAGGGTTGGGGTCTGCCACACAGAGCATGCAGGGCAGGCGATCAGATTTTTCTCTGCTACACTTACTAATATTTACAGTTCTTGTCCCTCTCCTAGCCTGTGACTGGACAGTGAAAAGAGAAGCAGCAGAGTGATAAGTCTCTATTCAGTATGTTTCGATGTAAGAACTAACAAGTAGTATATGGATGGTATCCTGGGGGATCATCCCAGAGCATACTTTGTATCAAATATCACCACAAATAAATAGTATGGAACTTTACTTATGCCAACCGGAATCTCATTTTTATACACAGATTCACAAACGCAATTAAAACCATATTCTTTATTAGTAATTGTTTTTCTCATAAAACATATTTTTGTGGATAAAGAAGAAACATTCACAATATATCAGTAAAAGCAAAGTTAACAAAGCTTCAAGCTGTTATAACAGTATGTGTCCTAGCATGAGACAATAACTCTTTGGTCTATGCGTTTCACAAACAAGGCCGCTTCTTCAGGACCTCGGACACTAGGCCATCATAAAGAATATGATTTTAATTGTATTTGTGAATATATGTATAACAATTAGATCCCAGTTTGCAAAAGCAAAGTCACATATTATTTGTTTGTGACAGCAGAGTGATACGCTCATTTTTCTGTCACACTGCTCTTCCCTCCTATCAGCAAGCTCCTTGCATTGCGGTACACCTTATTTGCTACTTCTTCATCTTCCAGTCAGAGCAGTGCTGTACAGGGGATTGCAATAACCTGCTATAAGTCAAATTTTGGTATTGACACTGCTTGCATTAACTACTTGCCACCATTGACATCTATGGGTTGCAGTGGTTATACCAGGATGATGCCTGTACTTATAGGCATAACCCCGGTATGAACATTATCAGCCAGCGATACCGTTAGTAGCAGAAGTGATTAGAGTGGCTAAATAGCCACTCAATCACTTCTGCGGATGGCGAAAAGGGGTCCCGCCCCCCTCCCGCCGCCACCCTTCCCGGGCTCTACCGTCCGATTGCGGAGCCCAGGAACGATGCGACTGGCGGCATCGGCTCCACAGAACAGAGAGAGAGGAACTGATGTTTTCCTCCCTCTCTGTGACCCTGGAAACAGAGAGCGACGAGTATGTCATCACTTCCAGTTCTGCCTCTTTGTTTACCTGGCCGTTAGCGGCCAGGAAAGCACCTGATCAGACCGATCTGTGTCTGATCGGCTGCATTGGGGGCCAGAGGAGAGATTTGTGGTCGAATAGACCCCAGATCTCTCCATAAAGAGAACCTGTCACGGCCCATGCTGTCACAAGGGATGTTGTTCATTCCTTGTGATAGCAATAAAGTTAACCAAAAAAAAAACTGAAAAAAAAAAGCACCCCTGCCCCCCCCGTGCTTACACGCAAATGCATACGTTACTCCCGCACACGTATGTAAACAGTGATTGCACCACACGTGTGGTATTGACGCGAATGTCAGAGCGAGAGCAATAATTCTAGCACCAGACCTCCTGTGTATCTCTAAACTGGTAATCTGTAAAAGCGTTTAAAGCGAGGCCTATGGAGAATTTTAACCACTTGCCGTCCGCCATATAGCAAAATGATGGCGGCAAAGTGGTTTCAATATCCTGACCGGACATCATGTGCGGCGTTCATTGTTGCGGTGTGTCAGTCTGACACACCGCAACACTGATCTAGGTAAAGAGTCTCTGACGGACACTCTTTACCACATGATCAGCCATGTCCTATCACGGCTGATCACGATGTAAACAGGAAGAGCCATTGATCATTTTTTCCTCACTTGCATCTGTCAGACGCGAGTAGAGGAGAGCCGATCGGCTGCTCCTCTGAAAGGGGGGGGGTGTGTGCTGATCGATTATCAGCGCAGCACCCCTGAAGATGCCCATACTGGACCACCAGGGATGCCACCAGGACCACCAGGGATGCCACCACTAGTCACCACCAGGTATGCCACCCTAGACCACCAGGAATTCCAATCAGTGCCCACAATGGATGCCAATCAGTGCCCACAATGGGCATCATTGATTGGCAGGCATTATTGTTTGGCACTGATTGGCATCCATCAGTACCATTTATTAGTGTACATCAGTGCCCATCCGTGCCGCCTATCAGTGCCCATCTGTGCCACCTATTAGTGCCCATCCATGCCGCCTTTCAGTGCCCATCAGTGCCACCTATGTGTACCCATCAGTGCTGCATATCTGTGCCACCTATCAGTGCCTCATATTAGTGCCCATCATCAGTGCCACCTCATCGTGCCCATCAGTGCAGCCCCATCAGTGAAGGAGAAAACGTACTTATTTACAAAGTTTTTTAACAGAAAAAAAAAAACATTTTTTTTTCAAAATTTTCGTTTTTTTTTATGTGTTTAGCAGAAAATAAAAATCCCAGAGGTAATCAAATACCACCAAAGAAAGCTCTATTTGTGGGAACAAAATGATAAAAACTTAGCTTGGGTACAGTGTAGCATGACCGCGCAATTGTCATTCAAAGTGTGACAGCGCTGTAAGCTGAAAATTGGTCTGGGCAGGAAGGCAGGAAGGTGCCCGGTATTGAAGTGGTTAAGCACCGTAGTTTGCCATCATTCCACGGGCAGATGCAATTTTAAAGCGTGACATGTTAGGTATCTATTTGCTCAGGGTAACATCATCTTTTACATTATAAAAAAAATTGGGGTTTATATTGTGTTTTTTTTTTTGTTTTTTTTTTAAGTGTATGTTTTCCAAAAAATTGCGTTTGAAAAGCCGCTGCACAAATACCGTGTGACAGAAAATTGCAACTCCCATCATTTTATTCTATAGGGCCTCTGCTAAAAAAAATATATATAGTGTTTGGGGTTCTAAGTCATTTTCTAGCAAAAAAAAAAAGTAGATTTTTACATGTAGGAGCAAAGTGTTAAAAAATTGCCTGAGTATAAATTAGTTAAAAATACTGTACATTAAAAAAATTATTGATGAACACAAAACTTCATTAATGTGTGTCTTTTATATCTGCCTGGAGTTCAGCTTTCAGATATTTCACGAGACTATGTGCAAGTTGTAAAGCCATTATGAATGAATTCCCTGTACATGCATTAGATATGCACTGTCCCAGAAAAGACAGAATGCTTGCTTTATGGAAATCTGGGCTCTGTAAATAATAAATTATGTACAAAAATAGCATAAAGCTTTTTTTATGGCATGAGTCACAGCTCTGATGTCCAGATTGAAATCTGGGTCCCGACTTAATTTAGGTCTTTTATTTATCCAGAATTAGGTATGGACGGTGTTCGAGAGTTTAGAGTAGCTGATAAAAATAAATATATACAGGCATACCCCACTTTTCAGTACACAATGGGTTTATTTACTAAAGCTGGAAAGTGCAAAATCAGGCTCACTTCTGCATAGAAACCAATGAGCTTCTAACCCCAGCTTGTTGCAATTAAGCTTTGGTAATAAAACATGGAAGCTCATTGGTTTCTATGCAGAAGTGAGCCTGATTTTGCACTTTCCAGCTTTAGTAAATAAACCCCATTGTGTACTTAAAAGTGGGGTATGCCTGTACTTACAGCTTCTGCAGTCTGAGAAAGTTTTACTTTTCAAAAAGTGCACAGTTCCTAAATCAGCTTTCTTAAAGCAGTATTAAATCCAAAACCTAAAATGTAATATAATGCAGCTTACCACTCATTAGATGTGGTGGCTGCATTTGTTTTCTTTTTTGTGAAGTGGAAGGGAAATAAATAGTTAAATGGTTAAATAAATGGTTTTCCAAATTTTTTACAAATAAATATCCGAAAAGTGTGGTGTGCATTTGTATTCAGCCCCCTTTACTCTGATACCCCTAACTAAAATCTAGTGGAACCAATTGCCTTCAGAAGTCACCTAATTAGTAAATAGAGTTCACCTGTGTGTAATTTCATCTCAGTATAAATACAGCTCTTCTGTGAAGCCCTCAGAGGTTTGTTAGAGAACCTTAGTGAACAAACAGCATCATGAAGGCCAAGGAACACACCAAACAGGTCAGGGACATAGTTGTGGAGAAGTTTAAAGCAGGATTAGGTTATAAAAAAATATCCCAAGCTTTGAATATCTCACGGAGCACTGTTCAATCCATCAACCGAAAATGAAAAGAGTATGGCACAACTGTAAACCTACCAAGACATGGCCGTCCACCTAAACTGGCCAGGCAAGGAGAGCATTATTCAGAGAAGCAGCCAAGAGGCCCATGGTAACTCTGGAGGAGCTGCAGAGATCCACAGCTCAGGTGGGAGAATCTGTCCACAGGACAACTATTAGTCGTGCACTCCACAAATCTGGGCTTTATGGAAGAGTGGCAAGAAGAAAGCCATAAGAAGTCCCACAAGCATTTTGCGAGACGCCATGTGGGGGACACAGCAAACATGTGGAAGAAGGTGCTCTGGTCAGATGAGACCAAAATTGAACTTTTTGGCCTAAAAGCAAAAGGCTATGTGTGCCAAAAAAACTCTGCACATTACTCTGAACACGCCATCCCCACCATGAAACATGGTGGTGACAGCATAATGTTGTGGTGATGCTTTTCTTCAGCAGGGACGGGGAAGCTGGTCAGAGTTGATGGGAAGATGGATGGAGCCAAATACAGGGCAAATACAGGGCAATCTTAAAAGAAAACCTGTTAGAGTCTGGAAAAAACAATGAGACTTTGGCAGAGGTTCACCTTCCAGCAGGACAACGACCCTAAACACACAGCCAGACCTACAATGGAATGGTTTAGATCAAAGCATATTCATGTGTTAGAATGACCCAGTCAAAGTCCAGACCTAAATCCAATTGAGAATCTGTGGCAAGGCTTGAAAATTGCTGTTCATAGATGCTCTCCATCCAATCTGACAGAGCTTGAGCTATTTTGCCAAGAAGAATGGGCAAATATATCACTCTCTAGATGTGCAAAGCTGGTAGAGACATCCCTAAAAAGACTTGCAGCTGTAATTGCAGTGAAAGGTGGTTCTACAAAGTATTGACTCACCCATGTGATAAATGACAGTCCATATAAATTGTGATTCTTGTCAAGAATAGATAAAAGTGCTTGTTCCACCACCTTAGGTAAACATTGGCCGCTTACCAGAAACTCATGATCCCCGCCACGTAGGATCAGAGAAAGCTGTATAGAAAAGATGGTAATCTGGATCACAACCATAAACCAGGAGCCTTGGAGAGGGATAGTGCTTCAGAAACCTTGGTACTGTAGTGAAGGAATTCCAACTGACCGGCAAAGGGGCACCGACCCGCAGTAGAGTGGATATGGTCATAAAAGATAGAAAGGCTCCAATAGTGTAAAACCGTAAAGACTTTTATTAAATGTAAAAAAAAAACAATGCACTCACATGTTGGTAATGTAAAGTAAGCGCCTGAAAATGTCTGGAGCACCGGCTGGAGGCTCACAGACAAACAACCCGTCCTACTGGTAACCACAGCAGCGATGAGAGGTGACACGATTGCGTCGCTCCGTCTTACGTGGCGTTTCGCAATAGAGTTACGTCATCCAAGGGCATGGGCGGCGCGGCGCGTCACCTCCCTTTATAGTACAACAACCTAACCAAGCCTCACTCTGAGTTCCACTGCATCTATGGACATGCGCAGTGTGCCTATGTCCAATGCAAAGGGTAACGCCGAGTGCGCAGGTGCACCCACAGTGAGGGAGAATACAATCCGTCAGACAGAGAGGACGGAACTTTCCTAATTAAAAAGCAAACTGTAGGGTCATAAATCGGAAAAACATTAAAAAATCCCACGAATAAGGCAAAATTACACCTACAACGAGGCCTTAGATTCAATTGCACAAATCTGTGTCGTAATATGCAAGACACACAGAAAGTGCAGCTGGTGAATACCGATGGCCAATAAAACTATCTAAACAAAAAATATTTATGGGATAAATGAATGGGTATATCCAAATTTATATATCCACACAAGGTAGCAGGGACAAAAAATGGATGTATTAAAGTCCGGAAGGGAGGCGGACCCTGACAGAGCCATAAATCCTACGATCATGGCAACCGGCGTGGTCCGTATCAAAGCCGGAAGTACTAAATAAACACACTAGGGGGACACGCTCCTGAAGAGCAATGGCCATCCAGTGGTCATATTGATTATTGCAAGCGACTCCACCATCAGATCATAACAGATGGTGATAAATAAGAGTTGCAAGCTAGAATAAATAAGAGGGTACACGTGCACAAGTTTACCCGAAAATTGAACATTAAACCTTACATGTTATCCAACCCCGTTAGGGCTGGGAATGCGAACAGAGGGGAATATCAACATTCCAATTTCTCCAATGCTTCCCTCTTTAATCCCCCTGGCTCTTTGGCTCCAGCCATTCGGGTGTTTAGAGATGTTGTATTAAGAGATCTTGAACAGATCAAGGTCAGGAAGGTGAGACTGCATAGGGATTTACAAGTTGGAGTCCCTCTGTAATAATAAATCTCTAGTCATCAGGCCAGCTGATAAGAGTGGGGGGATTGTGGTCCTGGACCGCTGTGACTATCTGAAAGGAATGCATCGGATAGTGGATGACACTGAGACTTACACTGATTTGAATAGAGACCCACTTGTTCAGTACAAAAAGGAGCTTGAACTGATAGTTGATGTGGGTTTTCTGAAGGGTATATTAAATGACAAGGAGAGACACTTTTTGGTCCCCAGTGCTCCCCGCACACCTGTCATTTATTACCTTCCGAAGATCCACAAGTTAGTTTGCCCCCTGGGACGTCCCATTGTGAGTGGGATAGACTCGGTCACGTCCCAGGTGGGCAAATATATTGAACATTTCCTACAACCCCTGGTTTGCAAAATACCATCATATATAAAGGACACCAAACAGGCGATTAACTTGCTTTCTAACATCACTCCCAGGGATGGGCTCTGGATGGTGACTGCCGATGTGTCTTCATTGTACACTATTATCCCTCACTTTTTGGGCTTGCAGGCGGTGGAACTGTATCTCACCTGTGACTCTGGCCTACCCCCCACACAGATCAATTTCATCATGGAATTGTTGCAATATGCTGCCAGTCATAACTATTTCTGGTTTGAGCACCAATTCTACCGCCAGGATAGGGGTGTGGCTATGGGGGCAAAATATGCCCCGAGCCTGGCCAACCTTTTCATGGCTAAGTGGGAGGAGGACGTCGTTGATGCACCCAGGAGACCAGAGGTGCTCTTTTGGGTTAGATACATCGACGACGTCCTCCTCCTATGGGACGGCTGTGAGATGAAGTTATATAACATTATGGCAGCCCTTAACAATAACAACAGAGGCATTAAATTCAACTTTGAAGCCAGTCTTAATACTATCCATTTCCTTGATCTTAAAATCCAAATCATTAATGATCAGTTTGTAACATCTACTTATTTTAAGGCGAGCGACAGAAATTCATATATTTCTGTCGACAGTTGCCACTATGAACCTTGGCTTAGGGCCATTCCTCAGGGCCAGTTTTTATACCTCAGACGTAACTGCTCCGATGTAAACACCTTTGATGAGCAGGCATCCATACTTATGGATAGGTTCATTGAGAAGGGGTACGATCAAGCTTCCCTGTCTTTGGCCGTTAAAACGGCATGTGATAGGGATAGATCTTCACTTTTGTCTGATGTATCCCCAGATAAGGATGGGTGTCTCTGATGCTGTACCATTTATCACCACCTATTCGGTACAGCATCGCAACATCAAAGAGCTGATACAAAAACACTGGCGGGTGTTGGGCAGTGACCAAGTTCTTGGCACTGTCTTACCAGCTAGGCCTAGAGTTGTGTTCAAGGTAGTAGCCTCCCTTGGGAGTAAAATAGCCCCCTCTGTTCAGGACCCTCCACGGGAGAACAGATGTTTCCTTCAGAACCTTACTGGCTATTACAGATGTGGGAAATGCCAGGTTTGTTCTCTAAATGTCAATAGTGGAAGGCGGATCACTACATTTACATCCACTAGTACCTTGCGTTCGTATGAGATTGAACCCTTTATTACATGCACCTCCGAAGGGGTGGTCTATCTCCTACAGTGCCCTTGCGGGCTACAGTATGTGGGGAGGACCAAAAGGGCATTACGTGCCCGTTTGAACGAACACATAGGGAACATAAGGAGAGGATATGACAAACATCCAGTCTCCAGACATTATGACCAGGTACACAAAAGGGACCCCTCCAACACATTATATGGGAGGATTGACAAATACAGACCACAATGGAGAGCCAGTCTGATGGTCAGGGAGATCTCTAAGCTAGAGATGTCCTGGATCCACCAACTCAAAACCTATGCCCCATTTGGCATCAATATCGACACAGATGTAAATGCTTTCATTAACAATGCCTGACTGGGGTCAGCACGCTGTCCCCGCCATCCCTATCTCTATAAAGCCTTTCTGACAACTTTATTTCTTGTAGACTCTATTGGACTTTATGGAGGTATTAGAAATATATTTTGGTAGTGAGCACTTTTTTTTAGAGGCATTTTTTGTGAAACCTTGGCTCTGAGTTTCTATGTATCTGGAATAATTTATTATTACCTGATGGGTAGGTGGGTGTGGTGGGTGACCCTCATTAATAAATTTGGGGTACCTTTGGTCTTTCACCCGTATACATTATGTGTATTTACATACACATTTATGTATATTCCCCCTTTTTTTTTCCCTTCAGTTTGTGTTCAATTAATTATTTTTATATTTTACCTTTTGTATGTGGACATTTGGGCCCAGTTATGTCCATACAGATTATGAATATTAATGAACTGCCTCTGGATGCCCACATCCTGTGGCCCACGGAGATTTTTTATTTTTTATTTTTGTTTTTAAAAAAATTTAAAAAAAATGTTTTTTCCACTCTCAGCAACTTTGGCAGTTTGCTTTTACCCTCTTATTTATTCTAGCTTGCAACTCTTATTTATCACCATCTGTTATGATCTGATGGTGGAGTCGCTTGCAATAATCAATATGACCACTGGATGGCCATTGCTCTTCAGGAGCGTGTCCCCATAGTGTGTTTATTTAGTACTTTCGGCTCTGATACGGACCACGCCGGCTGCCGTGATTGTAGGATTTATGGCTCTGTTGGGGTCTGCCTCCCTTCCGGACTTTAATACATCCATTTTTTGTCCCTGCTACCTTGTGTGGATATATAAATTTGGATATACCCATTCATTTATCCCATAAATATTTTTTGTTTAGATAGTTTTATTGGCCATCGGTATTTACCAGCTGCACTGTCTGTGTGTCTTGTATATTACGACACAGATTTGTGCAATTGAATCTAAGGCCTCGTTGTAGGCGTAATTTTGCCTTATTCGTGGGATTTTTTATGTTTTTCCGATTTATGACCCTACAGTTTGATTTTAAATTAGGAAAGTTCTGTCCTCTCTGTCTGACGGATTGTATTCTGCCTCACTGTGGGTGCACCTGCGCACTCGGTGTTACCCTTTGCATTGGACATAGGCACACTGCGCATGTCTGTAGATGCATTGGAACTCAGAGTGAGGCTTGGTTAGGTTGTTGTAAAGGGAGGTGACGCGATGCGCCGCCCGTGCCCCTGGACAACATAACTCTATTACGAAACGCTGCGTAGGGCGGAGCGACGCGATCGCGTCACCTCTCATCGCTGCTGTGGTTACCAGTAGAACGGGTTGTTTGTCTGTGAGCCTCCGGCCGGTGCTCCAGACATTTTCAGGCGCTTACTTTACATTGCCAATATTCCACATTTAGCAATGTATATTTGATGGACTGTCACTTTATTAATTAATCTGTGTTCAATTTGTTTTTTCACACAATTCAAGATTATTGAGGATTGGTGGCCATATGCATGGTCACGAGTCCTTTTTAGCACGATTCCGTTTTTTTCCAAATTTTTCTCACCTGAAAAAAGCCCTGGCTGGCACGGGGGGGGGGGTTTAGGCACACCCGGAACACCCCGTGCGCACGCCTATGGTTCAGTCATATGGAAATGCTTCAGTCTGTAAGAGCAAGGATATGACACTGCTGTAAGGACATAAAGCTCTACCATCCCGCTTTCTTTTCCCCAAAGATATTTAAAAAATTCTGTTAATAATACTTGGGATGTGGTGTATATTATATGGGTGAAAAATGTGTCCTGGTAAAGAACAGGCTTCCATAAACCTACAGTTGTTTATAACTTTGGATCTGCTGATCATTTTGATGTACGATTGTTTCTGATGTTGACCTCTGTGTTTTGCATTATATTCTCAAATAAAATTGCCCAATTTGCAACAAGTTTACATGCTACATTATTTGACAGTCAAGGAAAGCAAATTAGACCAACACCATAACACTGCAAAATATTTCTGAAAATAAGATCTTTTTATGTAAGAAAGAAAAAGTATAATGTATCTTATTCTTCTATTCTGAACTAGATTCTGCTCTACCAGATGATGTTAGGAGGGTTCCATCCACTCCTCACCTTATCCTGGAGATGACATGGATCGTGAACAACTTGGAAAGCCTGGAGTCTCATGGTGTTTTGAAACAATGACATGGAAGGTATGTATGTAGGCACTTTGTGCATAGACTTTGTAGTAACAGATACCTTTTTCTTGGGTTGAGCTGGCAGTGAAAAATGTGTGTGCTTATGGTCAGCTTTAGGGGTGTTATTAAATTGGCTTCACATTGTTTTGCCCATAGCATTTATCTCTCTTCTAGTAACTGACTCCTCTCCTTTCTGCCAGGCCTATGGATCCTCCGGTACAGGAGGCAGCTGGCATCCAGTGCCAGTTTGGAATCCATACAGGAGATCATGGCTAAGCTGCAGGAGCTGGAGATGCTAAGCATGGAGGAGATCCAACGTCTTCAAGAACTGACACCATTAAACAAACGGGCTGAGGCTCTGATGGACACACTAGGAGGGAAGGGCCGTTGGTACCTTCAAGGACTGCAGACCTGCATAGAAAACAGTCGCTCCTCCATCTACCTGCGCATACGTCATCATGGTGGGTAACCAGCTTTGTCTGTAGTTTATAAAAATGTAATGGGAAAGATTGGTGCTTCAACCAAACTATCATTGATGTCTGTATCGTTCCTGGATTGCAAAGTGTTATTGCTGTCTGTGTCCTGATAGAGAACATTTCCGCTCACTTTTTACATGGTAACTAGGAATGTGGTCACTAGGGCATTTTTGACTTGGGCTGTGGAATTTGAAATTTTGGGCTGTGGAATTTTAAATCGTCCACTGAATTCAATAGGGCTGCTCTGCAAACGAAAGTCAAGTGCATGACCTTTGTCTGTAGTTTAGGAACAGACACTTCCTTTGAAGAATCTACATATCCTACAATCCGGGGTCTCTCATTCTAGAGCTCTTCAGGTGAGAGCTAGTAATTATATCTGAAACGAAGCAGGCAAAACTTTTTTCAGTTTTGGATAAAAAGGAGAGGGATTAGAACACCTGTCAGGTTTGTATTACTGTCCCTGTTAGGGAGATCCATCCTCTCTATTTGTCCTTTTTACCATTATCAATGAAAGTGAAAGTAAAAGAATATCACAAATTTTGGGATTTTTCTAGAACAGGAATACGGTTTGCAAATGTGTGCTAATTAAACCCCTGTTTTTAATGCATACTGTTAGACAGGTTAATTCGGTTGGTAAGCAGACTGGTTGGTGAGTTGAGCTGGGAATTTTCTCTGGTTTTGTCTTGAATGCGTTGCCCTTCCATGTGCTCCTTGCTGTGAAGGCCATTTATAGATGGGGGCAAGGGTCATTTGTTTGTTAATACTGGGGATATCTTCCATTGGGGACACTAGTTCTGGTGGCAGTCAGGGATTGCCTTACCAGAGGCGGACTGACCATTTGGTCATTCGGACGCCGACCGAGGGCCCACGACCAGTAGGGGGCCCGTGAGAAGCTCCTGAGAGATGCTCGTCAGATCTAGGGGTATGCTGCTGGCAGTGCTGCGGCGGAGCCGTTCTGCCGCTGTGGGGGGGGGGCTAAGACACAGCATCTCCCCCCTGCACCTCTGGCTTTCAGTTTGGGATGCAGTGGGGGGAGTGGGAGGCGGCGATCGGCAGCTCTATGGTGCCCGCGGCATCTCCCTGGGGCTTGTATTTCTCCTCCAGAGTGTATATAGTGGAGAGGGGAGGGGCCTCTGACTTGGGCAGGTACAAGTTTCACTCTTCAGTGTACAAGTGAGATGCTCTGCTCTACTTGTACACTGTTGCCGACTGCTGCCCGGGTCAGAGGCCCCTCCCCCCTCCACTGTACAGAATCAGGAAGAGAACTACAAGCCCCAGTGAGATCCACAGGCACCATAGAGCTGCCAATCGCCACCTCCCACCTCCCCCTGTGCTGGGGGTTGGAGGTGCACAGCCAGGTACAGGGGAACCTCTGTGGGGGGTTTAAGTCTGGGGACCCTGATGTATGGGGGGGCTCTCTGGGGACCCTGATGTATGGGGGGCTCTCTGGGGACCCTGATGTATGGGGGGGCTCTCTGGGGACCCTGATGTATGGGGGGCTCTCTGGGACCCTGATGTATGGGGGAGGCTCTCTGGGGACCCTGATGTATGGTGGGCTCTCCGGGACCCTGATGTATGGAGGGCTCCCTGGGAACCCAGATCTATAGTGGGGCTCTCTGGGACCCTGATGTATGGGGGGGGCTCTCTGGGGACCCTGATGTATGGGGGGCTCTCTGGGACCCTGATGTATGGGGGGGCTCTCTGGGACCCTGATGTATGGGGGCTCTCTGGGGACCCTGATGTATTGGGGGGCTCTCTGGGGACCCTGATGTATGGGGGTGCTCTCTGGGGACCCTGATGTATGGGGGGGTTCTCTGGGGACCCTGATGTACCTGATGTATGGGGGGGCTCTCTGGCGACCCTGATGTATGGGGGAGTCTCTCTGGGGACCCTGATGTATGGGGGGAGGCTCTCTAGGGACGCTGATGTATGGGGGGCTCTCTGGGGACCCTGATGTATGGGGGGCTCTCTGGGAACCCTGATGTATGGGGGGGGCTCTCTGGGGACCCTGATGTATGGGGGGGCTCTCTGGGGACACTGATGTATGGGGGGGCTCTCTGGGGACCCTGATGTATGGGGGGGTTCTCTGGGGACCCTGATGTATGGGGGGGCTCTCTGGGGACCCTGATGTATGGGGGGAGGCTCTCTGGGGACCCTGATGTATGAGGGGGAGGCTCTCTGGGGAGGGACCCTGATGTATGGGGGGAGGCTCTCTGGGGCAGGACCCTGATGTATGGGGGAGGCTCTCTGGGGAGGGACCCTGATGTATGGGGGGCTCTCTGGGGACCCCGATGTATGGGGGGAGGCTCTCTAGGGACCCTTATGTATGGGGGGCTCTCTGGGACCCTGATGTATGGGGGGCTCTCTGGGGACCCTGATGTATGGGGGCTCTCTGGGAACCCTGATGTATGGGGGGAGGCTCTCTGGGGACCCTGATGTATGGGGGGCTCTCTGGGACCCTGATGTATGGAGGGCTCTCTGGGAACCCAGATCTATGGTGGGGCTCTCTGGGACCCTGATGTATGGGGGGGCTCTCTGGGGACCCTGATGTATGGGGGGCTCTCTGGGACCCTGATGTATGGGGGGGCTCTCTGGGACCCTGATGTATGGGGGGCTCTCTGGGGACCCTGATGTATTGGGGGGCTCTCTGGGGACCCTGATGTATGGGGGTGCTCTCTGGGGACCCTGATGTATGGGGGGGTTCTCTGGGGACCCTGATGTATGGGGGGGCTCTCTGGGGACCCTGATGTATGGGGGAGTCTCTCTGGGGACCCTGATGTATGGGGGGAGGCTCTCTAGGGACGCTGATGTAGGGGGGGCTCTCTGGGACCCTGATGTATGGGGGGGCTCTCTGGGGACCCTGATGTATGGGGGGCTCTCTGGGAACCCTGATGTATGGAGGGAGGCTCTCTGGGGACCCTGATGTATGGGGGGCTCTCCGGGACTCTGATGTATGGAGGGCTCTCTGGGAACCCAGATCTATGGTGGGGCTCTCTGGGACCCTGATGTATGGGGGACTCTCTGGGGACCCTGATGTATGGGGGGGCTCTCTGGGACCCTGATGTATGGGGGGGCTCTCTGGGACCCTGATGTATGGGGGCTCTCTGGGGACCCTGATGTATTGGGGGGGCTCTCTGGGGACCCTGATGTATGGGGGCTCTCTGGGGACCCTGATGTATGGGGGGGCTCTCTGCGGACCCTGATGTATGGGGGGGCTCTCTGGAGACCTTGATGTAAGACGGGGCTCTCTGGGGACCCTGATGTATGGGGGGCTCTCTGGGAACCCTGATGTATGGGGGGAGGCTCTCTGGGGACCCTGATGTATGGGGGGCTCTCTGGGACCCTGATGTATGGAGGGCTCTCTGGGAACCCAGATCTATGGTGGGGCTCTCTGGGACCCTGATGTATGGGGAGGCTCTCTGGGGACCCTGATGTATGGGGGGCTCTCTGGGACCCTGATGTATGGGGGGGCTCTCTGGGACCCTGATGTATGGGGGGCTCTCTGGGGACCCTGATGTATTGGGGGGCTCTCTGGGGACCCTGATGTATGGGGGTGCTCTCTGGGGACCCTGATGTATGGGGGGGTTCTCTGGGGACCATGATGTATGGGGGGGCTCTCTGGGGACCCTGATGTATGGGGGAGTCTCTCTGGGGACCCTGATGTATGGGGGGAGGCTCTCTAGGGACGCTGATGTAGGGGGGGCTCTCTGGGACCCTGATGTATGGGGGGGCTCTCTGGGGACCCTGATGTATGGGGGGCTCTCTGGGAACCCTGATGTATGGAGGGAGGCTCTCTGGGGACCCTGATGTATGGGGGGCTCTCCGGGACTCTGATGTATGGAGGGCTCTCTGGGAACCCAGATCTATGGTGGGGCTCTCTGGGACCCTGATGTATGGGGGACTCTCTGGGGACCCTGATGTATGGGGGGGCTCTCTGGGACCCTGATGTATGGGGGGGCTCTCTGGGACCCTGATGTATGGGGGCTCTCTGGGGACCCTGATGTATTGGGGGGGCTCTCTGGGGACCCTGATGTATGGGGGCTCTCTGGGGACCCTGATGTATGGGGGGCTCTCTGCGGACCCTGATGTATGGGGGGGCTCTCTGGAGACCTTGATGTAAGACGGGGCTCTCTGGGGACCCTGATGTATGGGGGGGCTCTCTGGGGACCCTGATGTATGGGGGGACTCTCTGGGGACCCTGATGTATGGGGGGTTCTCTGGGGACCCTGATGCATGGGGGGCTCTCTGGGGATGTATGGGGGGCTGTCTGGGGACCCTGATGTAAGGAGGGGGTCTCTCTGGGGACCCTGATGTAAGGAGGGGGCTCTCTGGGGACCCTGATGTAATGGGGGGCTCTCTGGGGACCCTGATGTAAGGGGGGCTCTCTGGGGACCCTGATGTAAGGGGGGTCGGGGCTCTCTGGGGACTCTGATGTAAGATTAGGTTCTCTGGGGACCCTGATGTAAGGGGAGGCTCTCTGGGGACCCTGATGTAAGTGGGGGAAGCTCTCTGGGGACTTTTTTACATCGGCAGACCACCGTTCTGCCTCTGTTGGAAACGATCGTCGGGGCCCGGCGGACATCGGGTCGGACCCATTGATTAGCTTTCGGTGTGTCCAATCACAGCGGCAGCGGGTCAAACAGCACGCAGACCCGCAAGTGCAGAATCAAGTACCTGTACGTGATTCTGCTCACAAGAGACGCAGCCCCGCAGTAAATGTACGTGGTTAATGTGAGTTTATTTTTCTTTATTTTCTTAACTCTTTAAACATTTATTTTGAACATACAGTAGAGAAATTCTGTGACCAATGCATGTAATGTAGCAGTGCAATATATACTTGGGGCTTTGTGAGGGTGAGGCTTGTGGGTGGGTGGGTGGGGACAAAGGGGGCCCCATGATCCCCTATTGCCCGGGGGCCCCATGAGTTGTCAGTCCGCCCCTGTGCCTTACTTTAGAGGATTTTTACACTTTTTGTTTTGGCTATGGGGCAGGAAGTAAAGGGAAATCTCCTTAATGGGAAACAGATGGCAAAAATAAATCTTACCAGGGATAAAACCCTTACACTATCCAAAATGAAAAAAAAAAGTTTTGCCTTTAGTTCTACTTTGACAGAGAGCTCACCATGCAGTGTTTCATCACATTAGCATTCCCACATTTGTATGCAATACAGAGGAAATGGCGAGGCATAGATTGTGCAAAAAAAGGTTGCCTATCCCTTTAGCGAATAGGGACAAGCTAGGTAAATGATCATATGGACATAGGGAGATCGATCAGCAATGATCCACAAATTGCAAACATGATATCTGAGCCTATCATTACAAGGTAAAGCAAATAAATGACACAAATACCTAGTTAAAACTACAAAAGCATTTGAAAGTGTAAAATGTCTTTAAGCTGCACAGAAACTGTCTCAAGGAATTTTTAAATAGTTGAACATGAATAGACAAGGAATGTTTTTTAAGTTAGTTTCCTTTAATTTGTTTGTTTATGCTTGTGTCTTTTTTGTGACAGATCCATTGGTGAAGAAACATTTGGACAGTGTAAAATATGATCAACACCCACTGCTAGCTCAGTTGGACTCTCTCCTGTTGATCGAAGGCCTTACAGATGCCCAGCTTCAAGAGCATGACATCGTGCAGCTGGAATTAGGCCAGGGTGGAAGAGGTACCCCCAAAAGATTGCCCTTGGAAAAACTGTTGACACCACTGTCGAGGGTTAGCCTACCGCCACGTATCACCTTAACTGTAGGAGTGGCAGGAGCTGGTAAAAGTACCCTGGTGAGGCTGTTTGTGGAGAAGTGGGCACGGGGTGAGCTATGCACTAACATTCCCAGTTTGTTGACCCTGAACCTCTGGGAGTTGAACATCTTTGATCGTCTTTCTGTGGAGAAGTTAATACGGATTGCCTGCCCTAGCTGTTCAGTGCCAACTCCCAATTCCCTTCTGATTTTGGATGGCTTGGATGAGCTTCGAGCCCCACTTGACTTCTCCGACTCAATAGCTAGCACTGACCCTCAGAAAGAACTTCCCCCTGAATGTCTCATTACCAACATCCTACGGGGGAACCTTCTGCCCGATGTCTTTGTGTGGGTAACATCAAGACCAGGAGCTGCTGCTATGATTCCTGGAGGACTTGTGGATCGAATGACGGAGATATCTGGACTTGAATCAAGTGAAATTAAGCAGCACATGGATCAGCTTTTGCATGATACCAATGGCTTAGCGGACAGGATCTGTGGGCACCTAGAAGGGCATCGTTCCTTAAATGCTTTGTGTTCTATTCCCACCTTGTGCCATATCATAGGAGTATCTCTAGGATTTGCATCTCATGCCTATGATTCTACATGTTTATCTCTACCTATGACACTCTCCACCATATTCTCCTGGTATCTGAAAGCTCAGTTTACCTACTTAGATGGAATAGAGCAACCAAGCAGTGCCCGACGAACTGTTGGCAACTTAGGAAAGTTGGCATTTCAGGGATTGCTTAGAAGACGGACTGTATTTTACGAATCAGATTTGAAATCTTGCGGAATTGAGACTCCAATATTACCAGGAAGCCTTTGTAGTCGGCTGCTGCTGCCCCAGAATTCACCCTCCTGTCCCGCTTTCTGTTTCTCCCACCTCCTTGTGCAGGAGTTCCTGGCGGCTGTCCACTACTATTCTGCCGCCAAACGTGCCATATTTGACCTCTTTGCTGAGGGAGGAGTTTCTTGGCCCAAGTTGGGCTTTCTAAACCATTACAAAGGTGCAACACAGCGGGTTTTACAAACGGAGGGAGCTCAGCTGTCCATCTTCCTTCGCTTCCTCTCTGGCTTCCTGTCTTTGCAGGTTGTTAGGATTTTAGCTGGGTGCCTGCCAAACAAGGAAGAGCCCAGCAGCCACCGTGGGCAAGTAATGGACTACCTTCAGAGCTTGCTGAGTGCCAGCAAGACAATCTCCTGTGGAATGGTGAACTTAATGTGCTGCTTGCATGAGATGGGCCACACAGATGTGATCTGTATGGTGGAGGAGGCTCTGAAGACTGGAACACTCAGCAGAAAATTGAGCCCTTTGAATTGCTGTGCTCTTGCATTCTTACTTAGAGCATCTCGCAGCTGTGCCGAAGAAACAAACCTTTCCCAGTGTCTTAATTACAATCTGGTACAAAACTTCCTGCCACAGCTACAGTACTGCACTAACCTCAGGTATGTTCTCAAAGGGAAACTGTAATGGGTTTGATTGAATTTTATTTGTTTTTTTTTTTTTACTTATTAAACCAATGTTTTATGTGTATTTTTTGCAATAGGTTTAACAAACAAATATTATTACAGTGCCTTTTAACCACTTCCAGCTCAAGCCAATTCTGGCATTCCTTTCCTACATGTAAAAATCATATTTTTTTTGCTAGACAATTACTCAGAACCCCCAAACATTATATATATTATTTAGCAGAGACCCTAGGGAATGAAATGGCAGGCATTGCAATTGCACAATGGGAAGGGGGCACTTTTAAAAAAAAAATTATTGTTTATTTTAATTTTTTAATTTTTACACTTTCCCTTTTATTTTTTCATTTTTTGATCACTTTTATTCCTATTACATGGAATCTAAACATCCCTTGTAATAGGAATAGGGCATGATAAGTCTTCTTTATGGAGAGATCTGGGATCTATAAGTCCCCACATCTCTCCCCTATGCTGGAAAGCCTGAAATAATAAAAATAAAAAAAATAGATCTCAGGCTTTCCAGCTAAAAAAACGGCAGTGTTTACATCTGCCAGCACTGAAAGTGACATCATGATATAGCTTCCAGCCTCCGAGGGTCATAGAGGTGGCTGGGGACCATCTGGTCCATGGCCAGCTCTATGGTAAACCCCTGCCCCCCCGCGGATTCATTCTCCAGTTACCTGATCACACGAGAGAGACCAGAGAAGCACCTAAGGGTGGGGTGAGGGGACGCCACCCCTAAACAGCCGCTAAGATGGCTTTTACATGTGAAGGAATCCCTGGCTGAAAAAAAAGATATCTTGATGATGCCTGCAGCTGCACGCATCATTCAGATATCCCCACTTCAACCTAAGGACGTCATATGATGTTCACCTAAGGTTAGGTGGTTAAATTACCCATTTAAATTAAATAAAATGTTTTGGCTAAAGTTGTGCTTTAACAAAGCTATGTCACTCCGGCACCCAAGAATGCTTCAACTCCATACTGGAAAAGAAATCAGTAAAAGTATATTTTCTTTGGAAATGTTTTTATTTAGCATTAGGAACGTTTTAAAAGATAGAAAAAACAGACAACAGGTTTCAAAGCTAAACCATAAACTTTATCTCAAGTTAGGATATGAAACCTAAAAACCAAAATATAACCTATTTTAATTTACCATTCCTTAGATGTGGTAGTTGCATTCATTTTCTTTTTATCAGGCTTTAGTTCACCTGGTAATCCTGCCAGTAACACACCTCCCATCTTAGTGTGACAATGCTCACTATCTGTACTGTATACATGGAGATGTCGCGTTGTCACTCTTGGCTTTTCTGCGGGTGTGGACCACCAACACCCCCCCCCCCCCCCCCCACTACTCATCTCAATTACATAGAGGGGTGTTGCTTTGTGGCTCACAGAAAATTGCTGAAAAAGCTGATAACATTGTATGAGATTTTATCTCAGTATCCAAGAAGTTAAAAGAAGAAAAAAGTAAAACTGCACATAGGTAAAATGCGTAAACAAAAAAGTGAAGCTGCAAATTCCTATGTGTAACACAAACATAAATTGAACAATTGGAAAAATGGAACTGCGCTAATAAAACAAACTTATGCAGATGACAATTAACCATCATAAAGTGCAAAAACCTCATAAAGGTATATGAAACATATACTTAGTGCTCAAAAAGTATGCATTAAATGAACACACAGAAGTGCATTTTCATGTGCATCAGTGCAAATTTATAAAATATTGAAAGTCCATAAAGTTGATAAGATGGTCACCCAAGTGTTAATATATTGTAAAAAACCTTGATAATTAAGAATGAAGTGTCTGATCCACCATCACCAATATAAACAACAGCGATAGGGGATGACGCGAACACGTCGCTCCGTTCCGCCCTACGCGGCATTTCGTAACAAGATTACGTCTTCCAGGGGGCCCTGTTGTTACCAGCAGGACGGGCTGTCTGTGGGTATCTGGCCGGTGCCCCAGACTTCTCTTCAAATCGTTCAACAATGTGATTTTACATGTGAGTGTTTACACATTTTTATTTAATAAAACCATACGATTTTTACACTATTTGGAGCTCTCTTTTCCATTTATGGTTAACCGTGTTGCTGAGGGTTTGATGCTCTGCTATTGATCCATCTGACATCGAGGCCCCCAACATCTCAACATAGCGAAACTATCTGGTTCTTTGATGGTGGTCCGGAGTAATCATTTCTTAACAGCTTACCCAGACCCTCTGTAGTGAGGGGTCATGGGTCTCTGGTAAGCGGCCAGCATTTATATTGGTGATGGTGGATCTGACACTTCATTCTTAATTATCAAGATTTTTTACAATCTATCAACACTTGGGTGACCATCTTATCAACTTTATGGACTTTCAATATTTTATAAATTTGCACTGATGCACATGAAAATGCACTTCTGTGTGTTCATTTAATGCATACTTTTTGAGCACTATGTATATGTTTCATGTACCTTTATGAAGTTTTTGCACTTTATGATGGTTAATTGTCATCTGCATAAGTTTGTTTTATTAGCGCAGTTCCATTTTTTCAAGAAGTTAAGCCTGGTCCACGCTAAACAACCCAGCCGGTTGAGCGAAAAAAAAAAAAATTACAGCGATCTTCCCCGCTGAGCTGTTGTGTTCTAAAAAGGGATATGACCCCCCACCACAACACTCTGGTCAGTGCTCTCAGACAATGGCCACTAATCGGGAGCCGGTTGGCTGCTGGTTTTCCGAATGTCTGGCTTCTGTTGGAGCGGCTGACATACACACGGGCCTAATGTCAGATTTTTTTTATTGAACTGGCCGATGTCTCCCGACATTTGGCCCATGTGTACTAGGCATTACAAGGACACAAGTTTTTTGATGGGATCAACAGGTATTTTGCTGTGCTACTTGCAGAAAATGTGCCTAGTCTTAAAATAGTAAAATGAATGCAACCCCCACTTCCAAGGACCTAGAATATCTCACAAAAGTGAGTACACCCCTCACATTTTTGTAAATATTTTATTACATCTTTTCATGTGACAACACTGAAGAAATGACACTTTGCTACAATGAAAAGTAGTGCTGCACCATGCTGCAGCTCAGTTTCAGGGTCTTGGCATGGATGAAAGGAGGAGGAGGATGTTCCTTGAAGTACTGGTCTTTGGGTACAGCTTCCTTTCCAGCAAGGAGAACAGTGATAAGCACAGGAGTGACAAATCTAACTCCAAATCTCGTAAAACTAGCAATCAGAGGACAGCAATGCCTCTCATACAGCAGATATACTGTATACTGTAGCTATGAGACTGTAGGCACAGGAGTGCCTATCACAGAAAGCGCAATGCCATTTTTTAGGAGACGTTAAATACAAAAGATAAATCTTTTAGGGTACATCTTTCATGTCCCCTATAACATAGCAAGTCTTCAGTCTTTGAGTTTTGGTCCATTTCAACCATTTTTTTTCTATTCGGCACTGCGCTATTTTATCTGGCAATTACGCGGTCATGCAACACTGTACGCAAATGAAAATTATATCATTTTTTTCACACAAATAGAGCTTTCTTTTAGTGATATTTGATCACCACTGTTTTAATTTTTATTTTTTTATTATATATAAAAAATCAAAAATGTTTTTTAAAAAATTATATATTTTTAAAAAATTATATATTTCATCATAAATTTAGGGAAAAATGTATTCTTCCTTGTCTTGTAAAAAAAATTCCAATAAGTGTATGCTTATTGGTTTGTGTGAAAGTTATAGCACCTACAAATTATGGTATATAGATTTGAAAATTGATCAATCTTGATGTACTCAAAAAAGTTTTGAAATAATTTTTATTTCATTTTTTTTAACATCTTTTTTTTTACAATTTTTTAATATACTTTAAAATATTAAAATAGTTCAGTGTCACCATGGTATCAATGTACTACTAGGGAGGGGGGGTGTTGATCAGGGATTTTTTTTTTTTGTGATTACTAGTGATCTGTAAGTGGCTACAGCTGATAAAATGGTACAGGGTGCTGTGATTAACCAAGGTCCTATGTGATACCCGTGGGCCAATCATAACCCACTGTTATAGGAAGCAGAGCTGTAATGAATGAGATTCATAGCTTTGTTTACATTGTAATCATGTGATCGCATAACACAAGATCCGCAGTCCGCGCATGAGGCACAGTGCGCTCTTAAACCGGAGCAGGCACAATAATGTACATGTACGTCATTGTGCCTGCACATGCCACCCTACCGAAGTATAACTGCTTTGGTGGGTCGACAAAGGCCTGCTGTTAATGCCCGTATAGGTCACTAAAAGGGCACCTAAAGCCTAAACCCTTTTCCATAGTTTTAGATTTAATAGGTCTGTGTCCTAGCTGGCATATTCTTCCTCTCTAGTTGTCCTGGTGATCATTTTCACCAGGAGAGAAGTGATAGCAAATCTAAAATGTTATAGTTGGCACAGGAACAAGAGTTGAGGTGAAACCATTAAATGGGGGCATCGGTTCTGGAAATACAGTATCTCACAAAAGTCAATACACCCCTCACATTTTGATAGAAAATGTCCAAAATTGGTTTCAGTTAGCCATTTTCCCTTCCCAGGGGTATGTGACTCATTAGTGTTAAAAGGTCTCAGGTGTGAATGGGGAGCAGGTGTGTTAAATTTGGTGTTATTGCTCTCACTCTCTCATACTGGTCCCTGGAAGTTTAACATGGCACCTCATGGCAAAGAACTCTCTGAGGATCTGAAAAAAAGAATTGTTGCTCTACATAAAGATGGCCTAGGCTATAAGATTTCCAAGACCCTGAAACTGAGCTGCAGCATGGTGGCCAAGACCATACAGCGATTTAACAGGACAGGTTCCACTCAGAACAGGCACGTCATGGCGACCAAAGAAGTTGAGTGCACGTACTCAGCGTCATACCCAGAAATTGTCTTTGGGAAATAGACTTATGATTGCTGCCAGCATTGCTGCAGAGGTTGAAGGGATGGGGGGGTCAGCCTCTCAGTGCTCAGACCATACGCCGCACACTGTATCCAATTGGTCTACATGGCTGTCCTCCCAGAAGGAAGCTTCTTCTAAAGATGATGCACAAGAAAGCCCACAAACAATTTGCTGAAGACAAGCAGACTAAGGACATGGCTTACTGGAACCATGTCCTGTCGTCTGATGAGACCAAGATAAACTTATTTGGTTCATATGGTGTCAAGCGTGTGTGGTGGCAACCAGGTGAGGAGTACAAAGACAAGTGTGTCTTGCCTACAGTCAAGCATGGTGGTGGGAGTGTCATGGTCTGGGGTGCATGAGTGCTGCCAGCGCTGGGGAACTACAGTTCATTGAGGGAACCATGAATGCCAACATGTACTGTGACATACTGAAGCAGAGCATGATCCCCTCCCTTCGGAGTTTGGGCCTCAGGGCAGTATTCCAACATGATAAAGACCCCAAACACACCTCCAAGATGACTACTGCCTTGTTAAATAAGCGGGGGGTAAAGGTGATGGACTGGACTCCAGACCTAAACCCTATTGAGCATCTGTGGGGCATTCTCAAATGGAAGGTGGAGGAGCGCAAGGTCTCTAACATCCACCAGCTTCGTGATGTCGTCATGGAGGAGTGGCAGAGGACTCCGGTGGAAACCTGTGAAGCTCTGGTGAACTCCATTCCCAAGAGGGTTAAGGCAGTGCTGGAAAATAATGGTGGCCAGACAAAATATTGACACTTTGGGCCCAATTTGGACATTTTCACTTAGGGGTGTACTCACTTTTGTTGCCAGCGGTTTAAACATGGCTGTGTGTTGAGTTATGTTGAGGGGATAAATATATATATAATATATTATACAAGCTGTACACTCACTACTTTACGTTGTAGCAGTGTCATTTCTTTAGTGTTGTCACATAAAAAGATATAATAAAATATTTACAAAAATGTGAGGGGTGTACTCACTTTTGTGAGATACTGTAACTGTCTAGATAAGGTTTCCCTTTACTTAGGAGAAACTTCCATTCATGTCCTGTTGTGTTGTGACTGAAGGAAAATCTCCCCAACATGACACAAACATAAAATAAATACATATTAGGTAATCTTTTAAGTAATTTTATCGTATGATGATGTAGAGTATTTACTAAAATGTATGCAGTCAACTGCACACTACTTTTTCAGGTGGTATTCACCAGAAACCTTTAGAAATCTGGGCTTAACGTCTAATATGCAAATGATGTGATCTTCTGAACCAGGCACTCACAGTTATTTTATGTCTGAACCCACTATACTCAAAGATCTTTGGTAGTCTGAGAGTTAGGGGGCAATGGCTATTGATAGCTATTAAAGCTAGGTGATGCAGTGAGGAAAGCTTGGGATGAGGACCTAAATCTGTAAAATAAATGATCCAAATATCCAATGTCCCACCAAATTGATTAATGGCCATTTGCTCTGGCTTTTTGAAAACTGTCAATCTGCTACAATCAATCATTACTATTTTTCTATAACCCAGAATGGAGAACAACAACTTTAAAGATGATGTGATGGAGCTTCTGGCTACCATCCTGCGAGCCAAGGACTGCGCCATTCAGAAGATCAGGTATGAGATCTGGACTTTCTTTACTTTCTTAATCCATTAACCTCTTTCTAAACACCAATACTTGCCAAGAACCCTCTGCTGTGGAACAGCTTATCTCAGGCATCCCTTGACTTAGGTGCAAATTAAATCTACCCTTTAAAGGGATTTTAAAGCTCCAGTCATATTTCTAAAAATTAAAAGTCAGCAGCTACGAAAACTGTAGCTGCTGACTTTCAATAAACATATATTCTCACCTGTCCCAGGATCCAGCGTTGTGCTCACCTGAGCCGTTTTTTCCACTGGTTTTCAGTCTCGGGCATCTTAACTGTGGGCACCCGGCTGTGACAGCTTGCGGCTTCACTGCTGGATGTCCACTGCGCATGTGTGAGCTGCGCTGTATATTGTGAATGGTCCCACAGTCTGTGGGGAGGAGGGGGGAGAACTTCCGCTCAAATCACCTAATTGATCCGAGCAGAGGTGGGAGCAGGTAACCATCAAAACCAGGTACCCGCTCCCCCCTCCAAAAAAGTGCCATTTATTAAAGAGGAGGGAAGGAGGCCTTAAAACGTAACTTCTACTTTTGGGTAAAGCTTTAAAGTCCAACTTTACCTTTAAATCATCACAATCATAGGTATCATAATGCAAGAGTAAGATGTAAGTTGTGGACATTTCTTTATATTGTACCATTCCGAAAATATAAAAAAAAAAGAATCAGCTAAATATATTCCAGGTGGATCAAAATGAAAGGTGTGGCACTTTCACACTGTTCTGCTGCAAAAACACGGCAAAAATGCATATGCGATTTTACCGTGTTTGCTGTGTGGTTTTTCAAGGACATGTGACTCAAAAACTGCACAAAGAAACGCGTCGTGGGTACGTTTTTGCTTCAGTTTTACTGAGTTTTCCATTGCTTTCAATGGGAGGGTGCATTTTAGGTGTGGTTCTTTTAGCTTCCCAAACATGCTCCAAAGATGCTGCAAGCAGGATTTTTTTTCACCGCAACAAAAGCGCACCATCCCAGTGTGAACACATTCATTGATTTTAAAGGGAAGCAGTTTTCTTGAGCTTTTTATGTGCTTTTTTTAACGCAAAAACGCTTGAAAAACTTCCTTACAGTTTATTTTTTTTTAAAGCAGCCACATCATGAGTAGAAAAGTCTGTCCTCTGTTAGCATACTGTAATGAAGTACCCTTGCTCTCTGTGTGGAAGCAGTGGTCCCTCTGCAGGGTCCAACAAAACCCTTGCTGTGTCAAGCCTATAGCTCTGCAATCAGCGAATCGGTGAGCTTTTTAGGCTGGGTTCACAGTAGTGCGATGACAGACATCGCATGTGATTCGCACCGCATTGCTGTGCAGATCACATGCAATGTCTGTGCGATGCTAATTCAGCCATACAAAATGTATGGCTGAAATAGCATCGCATTTGCACCCTTTTTTTGGTCCGCACTGGAATCGGATCGCATTCACACCCATGCAATCTGATTCCTGCACCATTTGACAGTTCACACTGTGATATGTGAACTTATCTGGGGGTGTCATTAACTTTCTGTTGACACCCGCAGATCACATAGGGCAGTGTGAACCGCTGCCACTGGAATTGTGCAGGTTCTCGCATCGCATATATGAACCGGGACCTCGGCAGAGAGTGCGTTTGACCCTCCAGAGAAAACACTGCTTCAACACAGGGAGCAAGCTTCACACCTGAGCTTAGCAATTTACTCAGGCATTTTTTAAAGCCCTTTTGCAGCTTTTTACAAGCGTTTTACAGCTTCGGGCATTTTTGTTTAGCCCATAGAAAGCACTAGGCTGAGGAGAGGGAGAGGAAATTAGGGGTGAAGAGCTGCTGTTTGAGAAGAAAATGAGCGACAAAAAGCTCATAAAACGCTCAAGTCAGGCATTTCTGTTGAAGTCTATGAGGCCAAAAATGCTTGTAATTGCCAAAAAGGAGCCCTTGTACTTTTTTGAGCGACAGGCGTTTTGCTTCAGGCGACAGAACGCTCAGATGTGAAAAGGGGCCATTGAAGTGAATGGGATTTGGCTTGTTGAGTGTTTTAGAGCTACAAGCTTCAAGCTGACAATCGCTCAGGTGTGAACGGGGGGGCCTAAGATGTGTCTACATAACCTGCTATCCCATTACAGAAACATTGGTTGTCTTTAGTGTTTCTAATGTCAAAGCAATATTATTGTTTTTTTTAAATTATGCTAACTTTCCTTATTAACCATGTGCATTGAGAAGATAAACATTATATTGTTTATACTGCAATAATTACAGTATGAACGGTTTGCTGTGCTCTCGTTGCAGTCTGTCGGAGAACCAGCTGAGTAACAGAGGTGTGAAGGTGCTGGGAAGAGCCCTGATGGTGAACCGTACGCTCTGTTCCATTGAGTAAGTTGTGCAATACCAGACTCAGCTATTACTATGTATCCAATGCCAACATGCAGCAGAGGCAGCCATCTTGTTTTCTGAGACATTTTTTCGGGGAATTTACTAAAATCAAATCTCAGATGCCCCAAGTTCCTGGTGAATGGATGGGATGGCTGTAACCGGAGACAAATTTGCTTCTTCCCCATGTGTAGGCTTTGTAATCAAATTATAATGATGAAATTGTCCATAAACCCATTATATTTTATGTCACAGCCTCCATGGAAATAGCATTGGACCCAGTGGTGCCAAGGCGTTGGCGGAGGCTCTCAAGAACAATCAAGTGCTGCAGAGCTTGAAGTGAGTAGAAAATGCCAAGTTTACTCTTTATGTATATGTTCAGTGTGAAGACCTTTCCTCAAGTGTTCCTCAAGTGTTATGCCGCGTACACACGGTCGGAATTTCAGCCTGCAAAAGACCGATGAGATTTTTTCGTCGGAAAATGCGATCGTGTGTATGGTCCATCGGTCTTTTGCTGGCAGAATCTCCAGCTCTCTTCATGCTCTCAATTTTTCGGTCGGGAAAAGTTCCTATGCGAAAATGCGATCGTCTGTGGCAATTCCGACGCGCAAAATCCCTACGCATGCTTGGAAACACTTTGACGCATGTTCGGAAGCATTGAACATCATTTTCTCGGCTCGTCGTAGTGTTTGTACATCACCGCATTCCTGACGGTCGTAATTTCAGCGAACTTTTGCGTGACCGTGTGTATGCAAGGCAAACTTGAGCGGAATCCCGTCGGAAAAGCCGTCATATCTTTTTCCGACGAAAAAAACGATCGTGTGTATGCGGCATAAGTGTTTGGAGAGTGGGTGTTGGGACCTGGGGGTGGTATTCTCAGCATAGGCTGGTAGGTTTTATTGTTTGAATGGATATTTCATAAAAAATATGATGGATAACCCAAAATCTTTTGTTTTGGATAGAGTGAGAAGGGGATACAACCTCTGTTGGTTTCTCTGCTAGTTGAGGAAAGTGGAAAAACAGCGCTGGACCCATAGGTTTATCTTCTTGGTATTGCCATCTTAAAGTATTGATGTTGATGTAAATGATCTGATCCCTGAGCAGGCGGCTTCTACACCCCAGAGGATCTCCACAGTCTTCTTGGCTTGTAGTGTAATGTAACAAACATGGAAATTGAAGGGTCACACCACCGCTAAGAGGTCTAGCTACAATTTTATTCCAATAAAAGTCAGGGGGACAATCTCACTTTTTACGATTGTCCCCCTAGCTTTTATTGGAATAAAGTCGTATCTGGACCTCTTAGCGGTGGTGTAGTGTGTCAGTTTCCATTTTTGTTTCCCTGCTAGGCAGATGCACCCTCAATAATGGTCCTGGTGATCACTGAGTTGTCACCAGAACAGGAATAGAGGGTAAATCTTCCAATGGGGACACCTGTCCCAGTGACAATTCTCAAATAGGAAAGAATTTATCTCAGTTCTTGTTGTGTCCAAAGTGATAAGCTTAATAAGAGATTAAACTTTCCCCTACTCTATCCACAATGTGTAATAATGGCTTTAGATATACTTTAAGTATTTTCACAATGCATATTATTTTTTATCTGCCATTTTATCTTTCAGTCTTCAGAACAACCAGATCAAGTCTGAAGGAACGACGTACTTGGCCCAGTCTTTGCTGTTGAACCGTAAGCTGATGGCCCTGAAGTAAGTATAGGTCAGTCTGTCTGGGGAAGGTCATGTGATTCAGAGACACATGTATGTAGCAAAGGAGCATGACTTTAGGTGTTTTACAACCTACAGGTTTTTCACTGATCAGCACACATAGCTTTAGAAATTGCTATATTATGAACACATCAAGACAAACTCCAGCAAGTCCAGTTTGCTTCCAAGCTGACAACATAAATGCAATACATTTTCAGAAAATCAACCTGTCTGTGTCACCGTTAGAGAGGATCACTCTCTTTATTTGATCATTGTCACCTGCACTGAAATTGAGGGAAAAGCCAAAACGTTACAGTTGTCACCAGAACTGGGATAGAGGGAAAATCTCCCATTGGGGACACCTTTTCCGATGACAACTGTCTAAGGCCTGGTTCACACCTATGCATTTTTTAGTGCATTTTCAGTTTCGCAGAAACACAATACAGTCCATTTAACATGGTTTCCTATGAATGTAGCTCACACCTGTGCATTTTATGTAAAGGGCCAGGGGTTTTCATTCTAGTTTTTGGTTCCATAGACTTCAATAGTTTAAACATGTTTATTGAAAAACGCAAAATGCACCTGCAATATGCAAACTGAAACCTGCATAGGTGTGAAACAGGCCTTAAAGGAGATTTTCTTTTCCTATGGGGAGATTTCTTATCACTTCTTGTCGTGTCTCTGGAGCAGGAAGTGAAGGGAAATCTGCAAATGGGACACAGAGAGCAAAAAAAAAAAGGGGGTGGCTCTAGATATATTTTTTTATGTTTCAATCATTTTTATTGTTTTGAAAAAACACAAAGAAGTACAAACACACAAGGAGGACATAGTTCTGAATAAGGCATCATACAACACGAGTCACATGTGTAAAAATGTCACACAATGTCAGGTTATGCAAATTGTATGAAAAACAAAGTTCCTCAGCCTCCCAGCGTTATATACTGTCTGTTCATTCCAATGGGGCATAATCCATGTTCCTGATAACAACACCACAAATAAATGAGAATAAGACAACTGTAATGAATTAGAGATTACAGCCCTGAATTTGAGTTGTGTAAGCATGCCTCAAAAACAATTTTCAAAACTCGTCATTAAAATATTATTGTGATCATATATATATATATATATATATATATATATATATATATATATATATTGTATAGAGACTTAGAATGTTTTTTGTTTTTTGGGGCTGTTCTGTTGATAAGACCGATCTTAGCTGGAAAACTAGAAGCATGCCTGTTTATCTTGCAGCATTCAGAAGAACGGCATTGCCTGGGAGGGGGCAGAGAGCCTGGCAGCCAGCCTCAAAGACAACCAGGTGCTCCAGGAGCTATGGTGAGTCCATGATTATAGTTGTAACTGCCCGCCCTCTGTGTCCTCCTGTTATTACTCCTCTGTATCACAAATGATAGGAATAAACATTTAACCTTTTCACGTTTCATCTAACTCACTGCTTTGTACGTTTCTGTGCCCATCCTGCTGACAAACACCTGTTCTTTCTACGTTCAGGTTATCCAGCAACACGTTGGGAGACCAAGGAGCCACAGCCCTGGCTGAAGCTCTCACCAAGAACTCAGGTTTAATTACCTTAGAGTAAGTGATACCCACAGGTTTATTCCGGTATATTTACCCGATACAAATGCATATCCTCTTGCAAGGTGTCACCTGACTTTCTGGGAACTCATAATGTACATTTCAGCACAGCATCAAACCTGTCTTCCTTGTCAGATCCTTGTTTCCACCATTCCAATTATACCTGTCTCAGGGTCACTGAGTTCACTTGCCAAGTCACTAATTTTAAAGGCCTTCTGAACAATTAAAGAGTATATAAACCTGATGTGTATTTTTCAGTATGTTGACTTCCATCATGCCTCGCTACAAATGTTTCCTTAAGCAAATAACGTTTTGTGAATCTGTTACACAGTTTCTTACATGGAGATTCTGCAAGTAACAACACTTCTTGTTTTACAACGCTAAGCTAAAGCCACTCAATTAGCAAGTGTTGTCAGCTTGCCATGTGTACTCCTTTAGCTGGCCTTTGGGCTGCTTGTCAGGTCTGCAGATACAGTTGTGCTCTGGAAAAAGACAGCGTGGCTATTTTTAAGGAGCACAATAATACAATACTTGAACAAAAATGAGCTGCATGTTTGAGTTGCCAGAAAGAATCCTTTACTGCGCCAATGCCACAAAAAGGCCTGGTTACAATATGCCTGACAACACCTTGACATGCCTCATTGGGCTTTTTTTTTGTGGCATTGGCGCAGTAAAGACTTCTTTCTGGCAACTCGAACATGCAGCTCATTTTTGTTTAAGTATTGTCATATTGCGCTCCTTAAAAACAACCACACCGTATTTTTCCAGAGCAGCCTATATTTCTCCTGAGGTTACCTGTGGGTTTTCTTTGCATCCTGAACAATTCCACTGGCAGTTGTGGCTGCATTCTTTCTTGGTCTGCCTGACCTTAGCTTGGTATTAAGAGATCCTTGAAGTTTCCACTTCTTAATAAGTAATTGGAACAGTACTGACTGGCATATTCAAGGTTTTGGATATATTTTTATATCCTTTTTCATCTTTATAAAGTTCCATTACCTTGTTATACAGGTATTTTAACAGTTCTTTTCTGCTCCCCATGGCTCATTATCTAGCCTGCTCAGTGCATCACTGGCTGTGACTGACAGCAGAGGGAGCCAATGGCTCCTGCTGCTACATCTCAGCCAATGGCTCCTGCTGCTACATCTCAGGCTCCTGCTGCTACATCTCAGGAGGGAAAGACCTGGGAGAGTCTTGGATCTCGTGCACATTACTGAATCGAGAACGGCCTTAGGTAAGTATTAGGGGTGCTTGAGGGGGGAGCTGCACATTGAAGGTCTTTTACCCAGAATGCATGAAGGTAAAAAACCTTCAGCCTTTACAAAAACTTTAATATGTCCACATGGCCATATAGGACCTAAGTCTGTCATATATAAAAAAAAAAAAGACCTCTGTTTTTTTCTGCTGTGTATTAACTGAACTCTTTCTGTTTCAGTCTGAAGAGTAATTCCATCAGCAACCAAGGCTTGAAATCTCTGACCATTGGCCTTAGCAAGAATCAGAGTCTGAAACACCTAAAGTGAGCCTGGAATCTCTGTACATGCAATTATTATTATTATTAATATTATTAAACAGGATTTATATAGCGCCAACAGTTTACGCAGCGCTTTACAACATGAGGGCAGACAGTACACTTACAATACAAATCAATACAGGAGGAATCAGAGGGCCCTGCTCCTTAGAGCTTACAATCTATAATACATTATAGTGAACTTATTCCTTTTATAATGGGGATCTATTCTTCCTTATTGCACTTATTAGCCCATAATTTGTGGGCGAACCAGAGACCTCATTCTATAAATGTATATATAAGGGGTACTTGGGCAAATGTCCCAAGTGAAAAGTCCAATACACTCAGTGCAGTAAATGTTTCCAAGTGATTAATGGGTTCCAGTTTAAATAGCCACAATCTGAATAACCACAGTGAGTGATCAACCTCCTCCTATTGTTCCGTTTTTAGTTGTGCAGCTAAATTCCACCTATATGTGCATCCACCACCGCTTATAAATTGGCCACTCACCAAAAAAAGGTGAAGATGCGCCTTTGGTTTATTAGTTGGATAACCACTCCAAACCATGGATCACTCAGCAACCTCTTCAGACTGTGTGTTAGCAGATATGGTCTCCAGCTCTCATGGAAAATAAATGGCCATCATGGTGTAGTATATTAAAATTTGTTTATTTAAAACTATATAAAAAACTATTGCAGTCACATATTATTGTGCCCATAAGCCAGCACCAAGCTGTTCCAGCCATGTGTGTGGGGGCCGAGATGTCAGTGTGCGTTTCCCTATGTAATTCCGTGCGTCTAGGCTGGCAGGATTCCTGGTTATAAGCATGATGCTACAATGAATGTCAGAAAAGGAAATCCACCAGGGGTATCTCTAAGGTCCTAATAGACCAGGGGCACCTCTTGGCATACAGACTAAAATGTTGAGGGGCTAGTGGAATACTATGACGACCATTTTGAATCAAATCAAAGACTAAATAATGTATTCTTTTTAATTAGCAATATGAATTGGTGTAAAAACTGTAACATCACAATATGATGACAAAATAAATAAAGGATAGAATAACAAGCAGATAAAATATACAATGTTCCAAAACTGTATAAGGCATAAAGTGGATCATCTCCATATCTGAAAGGAGACCTGGGGCACCCAGTAGAAGATCTGGGGCATGTGCCCTGAGTGCCAGGTTCTAGCAACACCCTTGATCACCGCACTTTGACTTGTAGCAACCTTTTTTGCTTAATGATTAGTAGGAGTCAGCTCTAAAGGTGACCCCTGCTACAATTCAATAAACAAGAAAAGTTGCTGCAGCCTGGGGTGCAGTGATTTATTTTATTTTCTGACTGATTTGCTAGAGTACAATGAGCTGGAGCAAAACCTGGGGATTTTGCAGCAGAGCAAGTGATGAGCAACTCACATTGAGTGGGCCACTTATCTTTTTGTGCATGTCAGTTACAGTATAAGTGATCAATGCAGATAGTGTAACAAACTATAAATTAGAGATGAGATGCTACAACCCGATGATATGTGAAAATCCCTCAGAGCTGGTGAGTTTGTGATGGGCAGTCACACAGCTGCAGGCACAATCATGAAGGAAGACATTCTGCCATTCTGTGCATGCTCTTTAAAAAAACTGCAAATGTATTGTTTCTTCATAAAACACAATATCGATACAGCTGCTGTTAACACGTTTCAGCCTTGTCGGCCTTATTCATCATAAATGGCTGACAAGGCTGAAATGCATTAACTGCTTGCCAACCGTATACTGTAGATATACGGTGGCAAGGTGGCTCTCCTGCGCAGGATAACGTACCTAGTATGTGATCCTGCACCCATGGGTTTAGGGCCCGCACGTTTCCCATCGCTGGCCTGCTCCCACTGTGATCAGACACCGTGGGAGCTGATTGCTGGGTATGGTGGACACAATGTCCACCGGCACCCACTGATGCTTTCTGTACACAGGCAAAACAGTGGTCTGCCTATGTAAACAAGGCAGATCGCTGTTCTGTCACTACAGAAGACATGGATCCTGTGTCTCTGCTAAGCAGAGGCACCGATCCATGCCTTCTGCTAGTACAAGCATGTAGTAAAGCACATGTCAGGCACACATTTAACCCTTTGATCGCCCCTAATGTCTTTATAGACCTTGGTCATCCATGTCTTTATGGACCTTGCTTTGTGCACTGGTTCAAATCATTTGGTGGAGGGGGGATTGGGGGGTTGTTTTTCAGGGCTTGGGCTTGGCCCCTTAGTTCCAGTGAAGAGAACTCTTAAGGCGTCAGCATACCAAGACATTTTGGACAATTTCATGCTCCCAACTTTGCAGGAACAATTTGGGGATGACCCCTTCCTGTTCCAACATGACTGTGCACCAGTGCACAAAGCAAGGTCCAAAAAGACATGGATGAGCAAGTTTGGGGTGGAGGAACTTGACTGGCCTGCACAGAGTCCTCACCTCAACCCAATAGAACACTTTTATTACAGGGGAGACTGCGAGACAGACCTTCTTATCCACATCAGTGCCTAACCTTACAAATGCGTTTCTGGAAGAATGGTCAAGCATTCCCATAGACACACTCCTAAACCTTGTGGACAGCCTTCCCAGAAGAGTTAAAGCCCGTTATAGCTGCAAAGGGTGGGCCAACTCAATACTGAACTTTATGGACTAAGACTGGGATGCCATTAAAGTTCATGTGCGTATAAAGGCAGGCGTCCCAATACTTTTGGTAATATAGTGTATTATAAAGTATAAAAAGTGGTACACGAAGAAGGTGATCCTAGGCAGATGTTTGATTTCCATTGTTCCCGTTTCGGTTGTCTAGATTATTCTGTTTTTCTCTCTCAGCTTGCGTGAGAATTCCATCAGCATCGAGGGAGCCCGAGCTCTGGCACAGGCCCTGCAGACTAACACCACCCTCACACACTTAGAGTAAGTAAGCAAGCATCCTCTGTCCACTTCACCCAATTTAGGATTTGTCTGATGCTTGTTGTATTTTACCAAATATCAGTTATAAACTCGCTCTGTACAGAAATTTATAAAGGACAATATCTCTGCCCTTACAGTCTGACGGCCAACCTTCTGCATGACGAGGGAGTGGAGGCCTTGTCTGGAGCACTGAGGGAGAACCACAGCCTGGACACTCTACAGTACGTTTCTTTATTCAACTGAATGAGTGGAATCGTTTTGGGAAATAAAAAAGTAATGTGCAGTAAAACTCCTTAATTTCCTTATAGGGCGGCCATTTAATGAACCAACAATTCATTTTTTTTGCACTGCACTTAATTCTTTTAATAAGAGAAAAGGTTTCTCCTAATGTCTTTGGGTCACTGTTTATTCTAATGTATACATTACACGAGCTGGCCATTTCTGGTCACTCTAGATCAGCCTTTCTTTACTGTTTAAACACAGAGGAACCCTTGAAATAATTTTCAGGTCTCAGGGAACCATTCCAATTCATTGGTGGTCAGTGGGAAAAAATGCCTTTTACATTGGTGGGTAGTGGTGTGGTCTGAATACCCCCCTCAGAGACAGCTAAAAAGAATACTAGTGTCACGCAGCTGGCTCTGCCAAGTGTTACTAAACCCACAACAGTAAAATCAGTCTGTATATGCAGTAAAGCATGCTTGTTATACACACTGTAGAACCTAAGGGGTTAATCCTGTGCATTGTGTAAAAAGGCTGATTGATCCTGTCTTCTCTGATCCTCTCCTTCTTCCACAGTCCCCAAACCATCTTCTAATAGAACAGAGCCTAAAGAGATTTTATTTCTTTTTGGGGAGGATGCATGTGATCAGCACAGGGCCAATCAGCACTGTCCAGACAGAGCGTCAGGGGTCATGCAGCCTCATAGGACAATCAGAGGAGGATTAAAACTCCTCCTACAAGCTTTAACTATACACTGATAGAAGTCACAAGACTGTTATATAATGCTGATAAGAAAATGTATTTAGAGTTTTATATTTACTAAAACTATTTCATTTCCGTGTACTGTGGGAGACCAGATGTAGTGAATGCAGGGTCCTGGGTTTGGTAACATTTTAAAGCTGAATTCCTGGGTAAGCAATTATTGTCTAAATACAAGAGGCATGTGTATTCTTATTTGAATCTTACTGTTTTGTGTATTTCTGTGCAGTAATGCCGCGTACAAACGAGCAGACTTTTCGACCAGACTGGTCCGACGGTCTATCCGACGGACTTTTGGCGGACTTCCGACGGGACTTTCCGAACAAATGGACTTGCCTACACACGATCACACCAAAGTCCGACGGATTCATACGTGATGACGTACGACCGGACTAAAATAAGGAAGTTGATAGCCGGTAGCCAATAGCTGCCCTAGCGTCGGTTTTCGTCTGTCGGACTAGCATACAGACTAACTGACTTTTCGATAAGAACTGGGTCTGGCGGAGTTCCGATGTAAAGATTTGAAACATGTTCCAAATCTAAAGTCCGTCAGAAAGTCCGCTGCAGGTGCGATGAAGCCCACACATGGTCGAATTGTCCGCCGGACTCGGTCTGTCGGACCAGTCCGGTCGAAAAGTCTGCTCGTGTGTACACGGCATAATTCAACCTTTCCTTGAGGAAGTTCCAAGTAGGAGCTTCCTGTAATAAAGACCGGTCACTGCTGCTCTCTCTCCTTGTACAGGGTGACTAGTCTTCTTTCCACCCCTCCTATAGTGGGTAAAGCTTATGGGTCCCTAACACAGCTTTGATCTCTGCACAGGATATGTACAGCACAATGATGATGTCATAGCTATGTTTACTATTGGGGTTTGGTAAACACCCTTTTTGACTATCCTGGAATATCTTTAAAGCGTTTGTTAACCTCCAAAAAAAATGGATCCTGTTCCCTTAAAGCATGTTATATGACACAGTGCTTGTGCTATGTCATTTGGCCCCTTGTAGCACCTAAAATACCTGGCTGATCCTGCCTGGTTGTACCCTTCCCTCTGTACGCTGACCACGATATTTCATGGCTGCTGAGCCCTGACACCGTGGTCAGCATACGTGCCTCCGTCATACGCTGCTATCTGCAGCTCTCCTGTCTCCCTCTGTCCTCCTCCTCCCTGCCTGTCAGCTCTCACTAGCGCAGCTCTGCTTCTCTCTTTGCTGCTTCAAAACGATCTCATCTTTATATTCTCCCCTCTGTCAGATAAAAAGCTGTATCCTAGTGCCTGTGCTTTATAAAAATAAAAGCAGATTTTAACAGCATCTGCCAGGGAACATGTGACTCCAGGCACCTCTCCTCCCTGCCTCCCCGACTGACGTCAGCAGGGGAATCTCGGCCCCGCCCTCTGAAGCTATCACATGGGGAGAGCAGAGAGCCTGGAGTCATGTGATCGCTGGGAGATGCTGTTTAAACAGGTAGAAATCTGCTTTTATTTATAAAGCACAGGCACTAGGATACAGCTTTTTATCTGACAGAGGGGATGATATAAAGATGAGATAGTGGCTTAACAACTACTTTAAATAAAAGTTTTCATGTCTGAAGTTCAGCTTTAATAATTTTTTTTCTTGGAAGGTAATCTTAAAGTAGATCCAAATCCTATATGAGATTAAAAGTGTTACTAAAAGCAGGACCCTGCATTCGCTATATCTGATCTCCCACAATACACAGAAGATGGAAATGCAATTATTTTAGTGAATATAAACTGCTAAATAACTTTTCTCATCAGCAGTATATAGCAGTCTTGTGATTTCTATCAGTGTCTGGCCAAACACTGATTAAAGCTTGTAGGAGGAGTTTTCATTCTCCTCTGACTGTTCTATGAGGCTGCAGGACCCCTGACCCTCTGTCTGGACAGTGCTGATTGGCCCTTTGTCGATCACATGCACTCTTTAGCAATACACACCCAACTGAGCATGTGCAGAGTGACTCCAAATGCTCTGTTCTATCAGATGGATTGTGGACAGTAAAGGAAAGGGGAGCATCAGAGAAGACAGGATCAAACAGCCTTTTTGCACAATGTAGAGGATTAACCCCTTAGGTTCCACAGTGAGTATAACAAGCATGCTTTACTGCATATACAGACAGATTATACTGTTGTACTTTATTATCAAGTTAATGTAATTTTAAAAAAATCTTTTAAATGTTCAGCTCTGTTAAAAAAAATAAAGCCTAGTGATCCTGCCATGAAGATCCTTGTTCAGGCACTTCCTGGTATGGCATGACAATTGTCTACCAATTGTGCTCCTCAGATCAGGACTTGCCCAGTGTCTATAATTAATATTGATTGTGTGTTTCTAATAGTCAGAACATGCTGGTCAGGTAATCTACTTAAAATTGGTCTTGTTTGTGACTGTGAAAGAGAAAGTAGAGACAGAACGGTCTGTGTACTCTGTAAGAGCTGTAGAATATTTTGGCAATTTATACAATAAAGTGGAACTTTAGTCAGGAAATGAAGTCCTGCTAGATCACTTCAAGCTGACCCACTTTGCAGGTATAGCTATGTAAAACATTAAAGATAAGTGTCTATACTGTTTAATATCCAATACACTGTCTCACCCTGCTCTGCACATGCTCAGTTGCTCTCTATTTTAGACACTGTTGAATTTGTAGAGGCCAATCTGCTGACACCCTTAAAGCAGAATTAAACCCTCCTATCCTTTACAGCCATGGAAGCTGCTTCTGTTTGATCTGCAACTCTCATGGTGCTGCACGTGTGATCAGTTATGACATCAGCCATATGATGGTTTGACAGTTTAGTTGAGGACACAAGCAAATGTGACAGTTAGAGATCCCGACATTCCAGGAATGTACAGTAACTGTTTTTTGAAACCATTAAATCAAAGGGTTTAGTTCCACTTTATGATTTCCTGCTGCTCAGGGGCTCTGGGCTTCAGCAAAATGGCAGCCTCCAGCAAGAAGAAACAGGAGCAATGCTGGAGGCAATTTAAAGCACACATTAATTTTGTTAGCATAATTATTAATGAGGAATGTATGTTCTTTGCTAAAGGACATTCTTTTTTATCAAGTTGTTATGGGTAAAGTTCCACTTTAATAAAATATTGTCATTCACCAGATGGAGCAAATTCAATTGCTGGATAACCTTCCCATATTACCTTGACTCTGGTCTTCTGTCTTTCAGTCTCCAGTGGAATTTCCTACGAGTGGGGTCAGCGAGGTCCCTTGCCGATGCTCTTCGAGTGAACACGTGTTTGCGCTGTTTAGAGTAAGTGTGCCATGTATTTGCACTTAGTAGTTGTGCAGCCATAATGATTGGGTCCCAGTGTAAAATGTGACACAAAACCCTATAAGGCCCCATTTACACCTCAGCGTTTTGGAGCTTGAAGCTCCAAAACGCTGGAGGAGAAAAAAAAAAATCAATTATTCTCTATAGAGATGGTTCACATTTCCACTACAAGTCGCCCGAAGCCAAACTCCTGAAGCTCAAAAAAGTTCCGGAGCTTTTTTTTCAGCTCGAATCAGGCAGATTTGAGCGTTTTTGGTGCGTTTTATTCCTATAGAAATAAATGGAAACGCGCTGTCGCTATTTTCTGCCCAAATTAAAAAATCTAAAAAATAAGTAATAATGTATGAATAAATGTAAACTAAATACACAAATAACTAAAAATCATCATAAATAAATACATTAATAATATGTAATAATATAAAAAAAATATTTATTAACCCCTAATCTTAAAAAATAACAAATACATTATTATTATTATTATACAGGATTTATAGAGCGCCGACAGTTTACGCATCGCTTTACAACATGAGGGCAGACAGTACAATTAGAATACAATTCAATACAGGAGGAATAAGAGGTCAAGTTATACAAAAGCTGTGGGAGATGAACTAATGGAGAAAATAGTGCAGTTGTTAGATGGAGGCAGGATAGGCTTCTCTGAAGAGGAAAGTTTTCAGGGATCGCCTAAAAGTGGATAAGTTTGGAGACAGTCTGACAGATTGGGGTAGGGAATTCCAGAGGATGGGCGAGGCTCGGAGAAGTCCTGGAGGTGGAAATGGGAGGAGGTGATGAGGGAGCTAGAGAGCAGGAGGTCTTGGGAGAAACGAAGAGGACGATTAGGTTGGTATTTTGAGACTAGGTTAGTGATGTAGCTGGGGGCTGAGTTGTGGATGACTTTGTAACTTATTGTTAGTATTTTGAATTTAATTTGTTGGGCGAGTGGCAGCCAATGGAGGGATTGGCAGAGAGGGGTAGCAGACACTGAGCGGTTTGTAAGGTGGATGAGTCTGGCAGCAGCATTCATGATGGACTGAAGGGGGGACAGTCTATGTAGAGGTAATCCAATGAGGAGGGAGTTGCAGCAGTCAAGGCGAGAGATAACAGGGAGGGGGGTGTTGTTATTGTTTGCCCTCCCAAAGAAAAAATGACCACCGGCCGCCACTGATTGTGTAATAAGGACTACCTAAATAATGAATTTCCTTTACAATCAGGCAGACACTTATAGTACCTAATTGTAGATCTAAAGAAAATTGTACAATCAGATTGGAATGTGTGTGACCAGCTTTACTTTGTGTGTGTTTGCAGGCCAAATTATAAAAAAAACTGCAGAGACCCACCTGTGGTTTATTTAAAGCTTGACTCCAGCTGAAAAGTTTTTTTTTCCTGCCATTGTAGAGATTATTTCCTCGCTTCCTGTGTAGTCACTGAGTCAGTAAGTGAGGATAATCTCTCCAACGGGCCACAGACACTAACTAAATATGTTTTGAAAGCAGAGTGGGAAAGGGTGAGAAGCTGTCAGATGTTTATTGTCTCTCTATGCTTGCTGGGGAAATTCTACCATGTCCTGTGTGGTTACCTGGACAGGAAGTGAAATTAAATTAAAGACATAAGTAAAAACTAAAAATGGTTAACAACCCTCCTCCACTCTAACTAGTGCCAAAGTATAAGCTATGGCTGGGGACAGGCTTCAAATAAAGGGAAAGGCTTCCAACAAACCATTAGAGTTTTATAGAAGTTGGAAAATCTATGCAAAATGAGGGGAAGATATATTTTTTAAAAGAATCAAGGAAACAGGTTTAAACTATTTATATTTATGTTACACCTTGCTGCACTTCAATAAACAGAATATCAAGATTTGTTGTATTTTCTCATTAGTCTGCAGGAAAATGCCATCGGAGATGAGGGGGTGTCTGCGCTCTGCAAGGCTCTGCAGGAGAACTCTACTCTTTCAGCTCTCTAGTAAGTGAAGTCATCAGTACAATGAATGTAAAGAAGCATACAGACAGTATAGGAATACAATAAGCTCACTAATGTGCCACCATCCTCTGGGCAAAAGGTGCCTTAGGAACCCTTCTTTCTTTTTTGCTTTTTTTTTTTGCATGCTTTAGCACTGGTTTACACCAGTGCGGTTTTGAAATTGCGCTACTTCATTAACAGAAGTCTATGCAAGTCTCAATGAAATCGCAAAAAAGCCCCTGTGACTTAAGTCACCACGATTTGAACGGCTCCATTGCCGGCGTGCGAACTGACAAATTTGCGATTTGTCATGCGAACTGACAAATTGCATTGGTGTGAACCAGGGCTAATCGATATGACCAGACAAATGATCTGTACTGTGTTGCAGTTTTTTGGCAATTGCGCAGTCATGCAACACTGTACATAAACTTGATTTATATCATTTTTTTCCCACACAAACAGAGCTTTTGATCACCACTGTTTTTTGTTTTTTTTAAATTTTTTTTATTATATAAATATTATTTGTATTATTTATATGTATAATATACATTTTGAAAAAAAAAAAAACATGTTTCCTACTTTGTTTTAAAAACATATCCAAAGCATGGACCAATGTAACTATGTATATACCATACCTGGTCAATGTCCCTGGAATTGGGGAATGACAGAAGTAGACACCGCTACCCACTGATCTCCACCCGCTTCTGGGTCCCACGCAGAGTGGACGGCCTGATGCCCTGGAAACACACGAGGTTGGCTGCACAGCATGGGCACCATTTAGAGAATGCTTTGTATTTTCTGAATAAATGCAAATTGTTCTTTGATTGGATGAGGCGCAGAGGCGGTGGTGGTAATGGATAACAAATAAAATAAAAAGTGTATTTGTTATCTCTTACCTTTAGTCTATAGGTGTGTTAGCTGCTATTTTTTTTGCTCATTCTTTCTAGTGCAGCGCTGTACTTAACCCCCCCCCCCCCTTTTTGTATTATTTAGGTGGTAATGGGAAAACATATCTTTGTTTTCCTATTAACACCTCAATCCAGAGGTATTGCACAATATATCAGCATGATGTTTTGTTTCTTTCCTTGTATTACTGATTGACAATAATGTTGCAGTTTACAGGGAACCGCCATTGGACCGTCCGGGGCACAGGCTCTGGCAGAGACGTTGCTGGTCAATGAGAGTCTTACCACTCTTGAGTGAGTATGTTCAGGTCATTTTCAGAAGTAAATAACTAGACACCACATTATTTGTTTTCAGCTATTAGTCTCTGGTCCTTTGGAAAAGCTTTCCACGAGTTTTTGGAGTGTGTCTGTGGAACTTTGTGCCCATTTGGCCAAAACAGCATTTGTGAGGTCACGAAGAGCTGGATCACAATCGACATCCCATAGATTCCAAATGTGATCAATAGCGTTAAAGTCAGGGCTTTGTACAGGCCACTTGAGTTCCTTCACTAATCAAGCTAAGTCTTTGTAGAGCTGGCTATATATGCTACAGCAGGGGTCTAAAAACTTTTCAAACAAATGGCCACTTTATTGTCCTTCAGACTTTAGAAGAGCCGAATTGTGGCCAGTGGGGTAGAAAATGTCCAGTCATCAGTGAGAATAAATATGGCCTCATGGTTGGTGGTCCATAGGAGGAGGAGTAGTGCCCCTATTAGTAGGAGGAAAAGTGTCCCATCATTGGTATCGGTGGAAGAAATAGTGCCCCATTATTGGTGTCAGTGGGAGGAATAATGCCTCATAGCAGTGGGGGGATTAGTGCCCCAAGGGCCAGATACAGGCTAGCAAAGGGCCAGAGCTTGAAGACCCCTGTGATATAGTATTAACAATACCCTCTCACTGCAGTACACCTAAACTCTTTACATTGGAAGGATTTCCACCTACTACACATTTACATTACAGTGTAAGTGTGATAGTAAGGAGTCCACAATTTTTTGGCCATATACAGTCAATAGTGCCCCATGCCACTTACACTTTAACAGCTAATAGCACTATGACTTTACTAAAAACCTCTTTCTGACACACTAAAGCTTGTATTGTTGTAGACAGTGCTTTAACCTCACTGAGTACCTTCTGCTTTTGCGTTTTAAGCCACTCATGGCATATAGGTGTAAGTGTCTTCATGAACATGACTCCAAGAATAAAATATATGTTTTGACCCATCACTTTATAATCTTAGAGATTGTTCTGTAAGTACGCGGTAACAACTAACACTAAAATTGTGTCTGCCAACAGTCTGCGAGGGAACCACATTGGCCTTGTAGGAGCCAAAGCCTTGGCAGGAGCCCTCAAAGTTAACTGCTCTTTGAAGATCCTCAAGTAAGTACCAATAGCCTTATAAACAGAGGGGACTGCTGATCAATTCAAACTGAGCCTTGTACAGAATTATCACACTCCATTCCTCCTAAAGTGAAAGTTTAATGGTTTTTGGTTATTGTTTGTGAAAGTTTACAAGTTTATCTATTTTTTTTTCTTTTTTTGTTAATTTTGCCATTACCCACCTAAAAGGGTAAGAGGGCACAGAGATATTACCCATTACACATGCAGATTTGCTCTCTGCGTTGTATTACTGCACAGTGGTTGGTCTTTTATATTTTTGTTAGGGCCCACGCACACCAGTGTGAAATGGTAGAATGTATGTTGGTGCAATGCAGTGCCATTCTGTATGGCACCCCAACACATCTGCGATGCAACGAAATACAATGCATTGCAGTGCACTGGAGAAAATGGTTCATGCACAGTTTTCATCGGTTTATTGTGTTAGGCAGCCCAATCAAATGAATGGGCTACCTTAAAGTGGAACTTTAGTCAGAAAATTAATTCCTGCTAGATCACTTCAGGCTGGCTCCTTTTGCAGGTATAGCTATGTAAAACATTACAAATAAGTGCCTATACTGTGTAAAAATCCAGTAATACACTGTCTCACCCCTGCTCTGCAGAAGCTCAGGTGTTCTCTAATTTTTGTCATTGTACCAAAAATCAGAGCTACTAGAAGCTGATCTGCTGGCAGCCTAAAGATTTACTGCTGCTCAGGGGCTCTGTACTTCAGCAAAATGACAGCCTCCAGCAAGAAGAATTAGGAGCAATGCTGGAAGCAATTTCCAGCACACACTAATTTTGGTAGCATAATTATTAATGTGGAATGTATGTTCCTTGCTAAAGAACATTATTTTTTATGCAATTGTATTATGGGTAAAGTTCTGCTTTAATGCAACAATCCCATGAATAGGCTCTTATTGTGTTAGATATAGAGATTTGTAAATTAGCCACTAGATGGAGTTAGCATTTCAGTGCAATCAGATGCTGAGATAAGAGATCAGTTAATGGGAGCATAATATTTGGGTCACCACACACGTTACAATTTGACCATATATTCTTTGCACTATCAACTTTTGAGTTACCACAAAACTAATAACTCAGCACAGTGGCTAAGTGGTTAGCACTTCTGCCTGGCAGCACTAGGGTTGTCGGTTCAAATCCCAACTATGGCAATACCTGCTTGGTGTTTGCATGTTCTCCCTGTGCCTGTGTGGGTTTCCTTCCACGCTCCAAAGACATGCTGGCAAGGTAATTGGCCCTAGTATGTATGAATGTGAGTTACGGACCCTAGAGTGTAAGCTCCTTGAGGGCAGGGACTGATGTGAATGTGTAACATATATGTCAATTGTCAGGGCTAAATAAGTACCTGTAAAAAATAAATCGGTTATATCTAAAAGTAGACTGTACAATTAGATTTGTTAGCATGTGGCCAACCTATAGATTTTCAGCATTTTCTGAACAAAAGTCCATATGTGAGAAGCAGCAGTAAAGCACAACTACTTGAACAGGAGGCAGAACCTGTATATCAGGGATATGCAATTAGTGGACCTCCAGCTGTTGCAGAACTACAAGTCCCATGAGGCATAGCAAGACTCTGACAGCCACAAGCATGACATGTAGTTTTACAACAGCTGCTGTATATGTAATGAGCAATAATATATATAGACAGAGAATTATAAGAGTTGTGCAGATGACAGCTTGTATTGTATCGTTCCAGCCTGCAGGAAAACTCTATTGGTCTAGATGGCGCTATCTGCTTGGCAAACGCCATTTCGGGAAACTCTTCTCTCCTGTCTCTCAGGTATGCAATTTTATTACTGGTCAGAGTTTTGTCTCTTCTCCTTCATTCCACAGGTCCCATAATATGAAGAGTAACAGACAACTAGAGACAACTAGAGGCTTTGCTGAGTGATCTTTGAATCACAATGGTGTTACTCATTCATCTATCAGTAGCATCACAGTACTGTACTTGGTCGTCTTCTGAAACCCCCACTTATTATCACCTTATGACTAAAAGCAGATATTATGATATTTAAACACATTTCCTGTATAGAAGCCTTTAACACAATAGGTTGATTCATATTGAAGATACACATATGGGTCCAAAAATACTTACAAAAAAAAGAATCAGCATTCTGTGTACAGAGTGTGGCTGTAAACATGCCGTACACTGAGCTCTAACATTAGATACTGGATTCTAGTCTACAAGCTAATTTGCTGGGTGCATATTCTGCACTTGGATCTGCATCTGCTTGTCTGCTGCATCATGTGGTCAGAAAAAATCAAGACATTTTAAAGCTGCTTACAAACAGGCAATGGCGTCCCTGGGGGAGGGGGGGGCAGAGGGGGCCCTGACCCCCCCCCAACATTATGCTGTGCCCCACCATGTGCCCCCCCCATTAAATTTTTTTTTTTTTTCAAAAAGGCAATGACTTTTTGTTTGCATTCGTAGTGGATGTGCCACATCTTACTCGGGCCACCGCTGGAGTAACACAGTCTCTATTGAGAGGGAGAGCATCCCCATTCAGCTCCTGTGGATGATTCCTCCCACCCCCCTCTGCTCGCTGACACTGCATAATGCGAGCGCTCTCACAACCACGGCCGCCCGATCTGCTCCTTCCCCTGCATCCTCATTGGCAGGGAGAAGAGCGAGTTGCAAGAAGGACTCCACCAGGACTCTCAGTTACTGAAAAAACAGACTGATTTCTCCCATCCTTAGGCTCAGTTCACACAGGGACGACTTGTCAGGCGACCTAGTCGCCTGACAAGTCGCCTCCCGTTCTGTGCTATGGAACCGTTCTAAGGGGAGCGACGCAAGTCGTTCCGACTTAGAAAAAGGTTCCTGTACGACTTTGGGGGCGACTTGCATAGACTTCTATACAGAAGTCGTTTTGCAAGTCGCCCGGGCAGTCGTGTGCAGGTCGCCTCGGTGAGGCGACCTGCAAGTCGTGCCGCCTCTGGTGTGAACCGAGGCTTAGGACAGGAGAACCAACCTGTAAATTCCAAGAGATGCCAGACTAGCACTGTCAATAGCAAGGGCAGGACAGCAAGAGGAGGCTAGGGAACAGCACAGTGGCAGAACACCAGGGCCGGTGGCAAGACAACCTTTGCAAACCTGATAGTTCTCCCACTGCTTTGGACCCTTATATTTTGTTGGTATGCTGGTGACATATATCTCTTGTTTTCTGCCACCCTGGAGGAAGTAGGAAGGGAGCTCACTGCAGAACATGTGAAAGGGCCCGTTGTGGGATCATAGTAAAGGGCCCCAGGATATATATATATATATATATATATATTTGCATTTTATAGTTGCCCCCCTACTTTTGTCCCTGTCCCCCCATGTGCCCCCCTAAATATGAAAGCTGGAGACGCCACTGCAAACAGGTCGCTGCCAGGCATGCTTAAGGCTGGGTTCACACATGTGCGGTGCGAATTCCAGCTCCGTTTTCTCTGCGAAGAGAAAAACAGCTGTTCAGCAGTTCCTCTCCATTGTAGCTGCGGATCAGTGAGCAGGGAGAGGGGGAGAGGGGAGAGGGGGGAGGTGTAGTGAGGAGGGGAGAGAATTTGTGTTCAGAACGGAATGCATCTGTGAATCAGATGCGTTCCCATAGAAGATCATTTGCTTGTAATTCGCACCGCAGTGCCCAGAAAACGCACACGTTTTTTGGGCAATGCGCAGTGCGAATGCAACGCACATATGTGAACCAGATGCATTCAAATGAATGCATTTTAAAATGCCCTGCGAATTGGATGCAGTGTAACCGCATCTAATTTGTATAGGTGTGAACGGGGCCTGAATGACTCAGCTATCAAGGAAAAGATCCTTCTGCAAATATCCAGGTTTGTAACAGGTGAATTGGGCATCTAGCGCTCAGGAAACACCATAGTGATCAGCCAGGTAAATCCATCTTGGCTGTATACAGCTAGATCGGACAAATGTAATGTATTCTCTGCCGGTATCCTCAGTGCTGGTGATTAATCCATGTTACTGCTTTCATTGATTTATTTATTTATTTTTTTTGTTTTAGCCTAGGTATCCACTATTGCGACCTGAAAATCGCGTGATTTTAATGTGACTTGAAGCAATGCCTGTGTATTTTTGAGGTCTATGGACCTCAAGTTGCATCAAAGTCTGACCAAAGTAGTGCGGGGACTACTTTGAAGTCACACGGATATGAACGGTACTCATTGAAAATCATGGGGTACAACTTGTCATGCAACTTTGCAGCCCCAAGTCGCATGATAAGTTGCACTAGTGGAAACGTAGCCTTAAGCACCACCTGATCTGGGAGTTTTTTATTTGTTGTCTCCATACTGATGTTTATATTCTATAACTCCCTCTTACTTATAATAGTTAATGTGACCATGGGATTTTTGCTATACAGTTTACAGGGGAATAACATTGGGCCTTCTGGTGCCAAGGTGATAGTGGAAACCCTGAAGAGTGACGCTCCGAACTGCACGGTGACCATATGAAGGACCAGAGGACAGCGCAGTGCTTGTACAGGACAAGGTTAGGCACTGCAGGAAAATGAGAGCAATGCAATTCAAAGACAAGAGGATATGAACTGTTATGATGAAAACCCAGCCTGTGGTATTATAGAGTTTGCTTCTCAATCTATTAAGTGCAATACCCAGCAAATCCATATTTTATCCACATTAAGGCAGATCTCCTATCTGCAAGCACAAGTGGGGAGCTCAAAAAAGTGGCACAGCGCTGCTGGCTAAGGACTCTAGCTGTTTGATGATTCCAGCTAATAGAGGTTTATCGGTCCAGAATATTCTACGTCAGCCTTGGAAACTCCTTTCTTTCTGTTGTATAAAGGATGGAAAATTAAACAAAATTTCCCTATTGGGGTCATGGACAACAATAAAAACTTGACAGAACTATTTACCCTTTCCAGGTCTATTCTAAACTGACAAAAAAAAACTGACAGAAGTTGGGCTTTAAGGAAGGAGTGACTTTCTGTGTGTAGATCACTGAACTGAACCCAATGCCCCATTCACACCTCTACAATTTAAAGTAGTTCCATTTTGGATAGAGTAAGGGAAGGTTTTACCCCTGTCAGTTTTTTTTGCCATCCATGTCCCATTGGGGAGAGACTTTCCTTCACTTCCTATCCCATATACACAACAAGAAGTGAGAGGAAATCCCTCCAAGGTAAGGGAAATCACTGAAAGTAACCAGAACTAGTGTCCCCACTGGAAAACATTCCCTCTATTCCAGTTCTGACAACCATTTAAAATTAAGGATTTTCTTTCGCAGTTAACGATCACCGGGACAAATATAGAGGATGAATTTCCCTAACAGGCACACAGAACGCAATAAAAAACTGACAGGTGTTCTAATCCCCCTCAGTTACAGGTCAATGCATGCTCACAGCTTTGTCATTGTATTTAATGGTTGTAGTTCACATCTGTGCACTGCATTGAGCAAAAACTGCAGGTTTGATTTTCAACACCAATTGTGGGCCTTGTTAACGGGACCCCCTTCACTGCTGTCTCTGTATAGCTTGTGAGAGAGAAAGTACAGGCATACCCCACTTTTAAGTACACAATGGGTTTATTTACTAAAGCTGGAAAGTGCAAAATCAGGCTCCCTTTTGCATAGAAACCAATGAGCTTCTAACTCCAGCTTGTTCAATTGCCCTTTGGTAATAAAACATGGAAGCTCATTGGTTTCTATGCAGAAGTGAGCCTGATTTTGCACTTTCCAACTTTATTAAATAAACCCCATTGTGTACCGGTACTTAAAAGTGGGGTATGCCTGTACAAAAGTGATCATCTAATGCTGGGCTGTCAAAGACTGCAATGCTCCAGGCCATGGAAGGAAAGTCAAAATGAAAGCCAAAATGTTTTACATTGTTTTGGATACAGCACAGAAGGGTCCCTACTGGGAAGAATTCCCCTCACTTTCTGTCAGGACTACATTTTTAGTACAGTGAAGAAGGATAACAACCTCTGACAATGTTGTTATAGTTGTTTGTGCCTTCCTGTCATAACTATCCCTCTCATTTCTTGCATGGGTGTCACAAGTGCAAGAAGTCAGGCAAAAAAAAAAAAAAACCTAGGGAAAAGTGGGCCTTAAAGTCAAATTCCACCTAAACCTACTCCCACCCCCATTCTAAGATTCCCCGTCCCGTCATTGATACAACCAGGTAAAAGAAAAGATGTCTATACTTACCTATTGTGAAGCTGCTCTAGTCTGGTCACATGATCAAGTCCAAAGTGCCGACTTCAGTGTAGAGGAGGGACAGCCGACAACGCATGCCCCATAGTAATCCTATGGGTGATGTCAGGCTCTGCAGCTGTTGTCGCTGCCTCTCCTCTACACTGAAGCTGTCACTAGAGTGATCATGTGACTGAACCAAAGCGGCTTCAGAAGAGATAAGTATAGACATCTTTTCTTTTACAGGATAGTTAGAATAGTCTTAGAATGGGGGTGGGTGTAGCTTTAGGCTTAGTTAGAATTTGACTGGAATTCCACTTCAAATGTTTAATTCTAACATCACAAATGCAAATAACCTATAAATGTGTAAATATTCAAAGAATGTTAAATAAAACTGACCAAAAATTATTATTGTTTCCCTTTTAAATGCCAGTCATAAAGTTCAGGTCTTAAAGGCTTATGTTACCTTGCTAAAACAAATCAAGTGCAAAAACAAAATGTATAGCAGCTTATCAGTCCTTTGATGTTGTGGGTGCATTAGTTTCCTTTTTCTACTTTATTTTCACCCGGTGATCCTGCCAGTAACACATTTCTTGTCCAAGCGTGACGATGCTCGACACTCTACTTTATGTTGTCACCCTAAGGCAGGACTACAGAACAAAAAGGAAAAAAACGCGCTATGAGTGATATATACAAAAGTCCAATTGTGAAGTCCCATATAACATAAAATGAATAGTCCCAATTACAGTCCAGGCAAGGAGGATAAGTAGGTGATATAAAACTTCTTCCAAAGGAAACAGTAATGGTGAACACAGTAAGCAGAACACTCCAATATATATTGCGCTTACCAGAAGTAAGACATAAAAGGGCGAGTGGCTTAAACCCAGCCTGGGCCTTTAGATGTACACTCCAGATGAAGCAGGAAGGGCGCCCTCGTCCCGTGTATCCACAGATATAATTCAAAAAAGGTATAACAAAAATATAGCGTAATATTGTTTTTAAAAGGCACGCTAAACCAAAAAAAGAAGTGACACTCTATTAACCTTAAATCACGTGTGATCATATAAAATCCTATGCTGAATAGCTAGGACAATATGGTGAGTATCATGCAATCATGCAGAAATAAGTGAAAATAAAAAATTATGAATGTAAATTTTATACGGGTGAAAAATGTAACGACTTCCAAAATCTCCTTACCAGATATAATTGGACAGTCGACGTGTATAAAACACCCCAAGAAAATGTGAAAGGTTGTGGAGAAAACTCCCACCAGGTGCTGAGAAAGCTAATAGTACGAGCTGCTTACCAGAAGGCAGACCCTCGTATGCAGATATAGTGAAAACAGGAACCAAACACCAAGGAACAGATATTTAAACGGACCTCCGGGATTGTCCCCTTACCAGACAAATAAAGCAAAAAGGCAGATGTATTACGATCCCAGCCAGGCTCCCGACCGGAATGGTGTGCCTCGTCTTGCCCTCTCTGTCCGGACTCAGCAGCACATATATAATGAAGAGCCAATAGTGTAATACACTGCAATCCACAGGTGGCCTGAAGCAGAAGAAAAAAGAACCTTTAGCTTTCTCTATTAGCTTTCTCAGCACCTGGTGGGAGTTTTCTCCACAACCTTTCACATTTTCTTGGGGTGTTTTATACACGTCGACTGTCCAATTATATCTGGTAAGGAGATTTTGGAAGTCGTTACATTTTTCACCCGTATAAAATTTACATTCATAATTTTTTATTTTCACTTATTTCTGCATGATTGCATGATACTCACCATATTGTCCTAGCTATTCAGCATAGGATTTTATATGATCACACGTGATTTAAGGTTAATAGAGTGTCACTTCTTTTTTTGGTTTGGCGTGCCTTTTAAAAACAATATTACGCTATATTTTTGTTATACCTTTTTTTAATTATATCTGTGGATACACGGGACGAGGGCGCCCTTCCTGCTTCATCTGGAGTGTACATTTAAAGGCCCAGGCTGGGTTTAAGCCACTCGTCCTTTTATGTCTTACTTCTGGTAAGCGCAATATATATTGGAGTGTTCTGCTTACTGTGTTCACCATTACTGTTTCCTTTGGAAGAAGTTTTATATCACCTACTTATCCTCCTTGCCTGGACTGTAATTGGGACTATTCATTTTATGTTATATGGGACTTCACAATTGGACTTTTGTATATATCACTCATAGCGCGGTTTTTTCCTTTTTGATTTAATTTGGTGGGCTACACTTACGACCGCAGCTTATTTTTTCTTCTTTTTTTAAGCGCAGTTTTTTTCTTTTATTAGGACTACAGAACACCTTACCCTTTTTTTCTACTTTATAACATAAGGAGAGGTGTTCTATAGCCCTCAGACATACTGTAGCTACAAAGTCTGTGGGGTTGAGTTACTAAAGGCATATAAATATATTGTGCACTTTGCAGGTCCAGCTGCACTCATTTTCCCCAGAGCTTAGTGAATGTGGCGAAGCCCTGCTCATGTGCAAGGTAAAATACTGTGGGTTTTTTTTCCTTGCATCTGATTATTTTTTACAAAGTGAAACTTCACCTCATTCACTAAGTTCTGGGGAAAATGAGTGCAACTGCACTTACAAAGTGCAGTCTTTTGCTTTCCAGTGGTATGTTTAACAGATGAAAAGCAGGCAAATAAGAGAACTTCATTGTTGGGGTTTATACACATTTTAAAAAAAGTATTTATTATAACTGATATGTGTATATGAAAAAAATCACAAATTATATTTATTGTAAACAAAATAATTAGGCAATTAACAAAACTGCTGTACTTTTATAAAGACAGATTTACATAAAGGGGAGCTGAACACTTTGGAGTTGGACAGGAAAATGACCTTCAGCAGGGGGATTGCAGCAGTCATTTGCTCAGACAGGTCAGAAAAGAAGGGCTCTGCCCGGCTACTAGTGCCACATCAATGCATTCCTTCTTCTGACTTTTGTACAAGAGGCCCATTGCTGTCTGTAGCGCGAAAGATCCGGGGGGAAAATTTAAGCATGGCGGACATGAGAATAAAGTGCGCCTATCATCTCTAATCTGTGGAGTCCGCCAATTTGTTAGCCTGGCTAAAATTAGAAAATAGGGAGAATTACTTCTTAGGTCCTATTGCTGGAGTGTTAGTTATAATAAATTTATACTGCATTTCAAATCATTAGGAAGCAAATGTCCTGCCTAACAGCAGACACTATAACATGTGCCCCCCCTCTGAAGTAGTTTCATTTTATTACTGGGGCCAGATTTTCCTGGACTTTGTGACTAAACCTTCCAACTGCCATTCCACTGACCAATAAAACTGTTTCAGTTGCCAGAAGGAATAGCAAATGGCGGGGCTTAGCCATGAAGTCAGGCCAATTTTTGTATAACAAGGTGAAACTAAATCAGAGAGGGGCACATAAGAGGCTTTTCTTTTTTAAAGGTAATAATGGGCATCTTTGTGGTGTTTTTTCTAAGACAGGACCATTTAAGCAGCTCTGCACACTTATCAGTTACTAGGCTCACTGTAACATAAATAAGGGTGAAAGAATGGGGGAACATCTGGTTTTCATCCTAATTCACCATCAAGTGCCACTCATCCTCCAGTCATGATCCAACGTCACACCACATAATTTCCCAGAAGGTTTCAGACAGACAAATATCTACAGCTCCAACTTTCACGATTACAGCAGCCTCTCGTTGAATAGATCAGGTGAACACTGTAGAAGATATGATAAACTGACAGCAGATAAGGGAGGCTGCAGATAGAGATGAGTTGCACACAGGACAGCATTCTGTATTATTAGGTTACATGCAGTCTGTTCATTCTTAGTTTCTTCCCTTTTCTGTACACTTCAGCAAAATGCAACAATTGCTGTGTAGAAGAGAAAATGAAAACAATGTATTGTCAGGACTCACAAATGCTTCCTTTTCACTCCTGTCATTTTTCCGACACTCAATATCGGATAAAATCATAAGTTAAACCCAGTGCAGTGTCACAGACCCTCTAACTAGGAAACAATTTCTGCATCTGTGGCATCACTGGCTTAATAGATGAGTGATGAATAATACCTTTGACAAGTATTCATGTAGAATGTCAGCAGACATTTGAATATATAAAACACACTTCTTCATTTGTAAGTGGCTATACACACATTTGGGCACTGCTGCAGGGACGGCCATCTCTAGAAGTCACTGTCATGCTCTACAAATGACTTGGTTTGTTGCGATCTTCTGCTGGGTCTGCCCAGCTCTTTTCTTGGTCCCATTGTCCTAATGACCTCATCTTCTTCGTCTTCCTCCTCTTCATCATCTTCATCATCATCATCGACATCCATCTCACTGTCATCCAGGCCATCCTGTGAGAAGACATATTCAATGTTACAAAAGGGAACATGGGCACACCAAACAGAAAATTTACAATGGTGCAAAGGATTGACCTTCATCTACAACTACAATTACTATGGTTCTGGGAGATTCCAGGCTGGGAATGTGGGATGCAGACTGAGGCCACGGCTACACAGGGTGAGGGTATTGGACAATCTATAAGGCGAGGGAGAAAAACCATCAACTGGCCACAACATTCAGATGACTCTGCAGGATAGCAAATGAGAGCTGGTATTTCATTGGTAGCTATGGGTACCACAGACAGTTTACCCATCTTGCTGCAGGCAGCTTTAAGGTTTGCTTATAATTGTTGTGCTGAGAGGGATTGTGGGAGGAACTATTCAGGAGAGCGTGTACCAACCTGCTTGTTTTCGCTGACGGCATCAGGGTTATGTATCGTGGCAGGACTGGCTCCCGCCTCCGCATACTGACAGCGCGGAAATAAAAGCAAAACCAGCTATTGAGAAACAACTATCACTTAAAGCCCATGTTCACCTTTCTTGCATGTTCTGCCCGTCCCAGCTGTGCCCCTCCCTCCCTCTCCAGGCTGAGGTACTTACACCAGATGCATTAAAAACAATGCATTTCATGGTTTATTATTGAATATCTAGTTGCATGCATTTGTATCTTGAATATCAACCTGGAATGCAGCTGTTTTAGGGCCAGTTCACACCAGATGCAGTTCCGTGTGCTTTTTTTCTACACTAAAAATGCATGCACAGTGTTTCTGCACCGGAAACTGACTGGAACTGACTGCACTGGGGTGAACTAGAGCCATTGGAATACATGGAAAACACTGTGCATGCATTTTTAGGGCCAGTTTAAACCACAAAAATGCACTCATACGTTCCGGATTTGTTTTTGCTTACAGCTCACACCACACGCAGTTCCAGTGTGTTTTTGATACAATTTGCTAGGTTCTAGTACAGTTCTGTGCAGAAAAAAATGCAACACGCCCTACTTTTTTTTCTGCACCAGAACTGACTGCACTGGTGTGAACTAGAGCCATTGGAATACATGGGAAAACACTGCATGCATTTTTAGTGCAGGAAAAAAGCGCACGGAACTGCATCTGGTGTGAACTAGCACTTAGTCCAACTCAGACTGGTATTTCAGAGTTTGGTATATGCTGGTGTAATAAAACACCATTAACTTTTATATTAGCAAGTGTCTGTGTAGGCCTTTGTTCACTTCAATAGGGTTTTGCATTCCAATACAAGTCTATCGGAGTGCAGAAGCAAGTCAAATGCAGGTCAGAAGTAGGTCACCTTCAAATACTCCCGTCAATGATCTGGAAATTCTGATGGCAAGACCTTTGTCACCAATTTTGCACAAAGCCAAAACAAGGGGGCCCGCTCTCCATGGTGGAATTTTATTTACTCCCTGAGGTATGGAGTTGTCATGGTTGGAGTCCTCAAAAAGTTAGTAAAGTCAGTAGAAAGTTCCACCCACCAGACTCCACCAAAAACTGTTTTGGGTGTGCTGGCCTTTGATTATACATGTAGGCTCAATACATTATTTCGATCACTACATGTCATTATTTTCAGCAACTAGAACTGAAAATAAAAGTTACATGGCTGAAAATAAATATTGTCATTGAAGTATACAACCATTGTATAACTAAGTGACTTAAGCTCTGTATGAGGCTGCTGAATTCTATGAATCATAATGCGCAGCGATTTCCACACATGGCGTTTATCCTAACAATTTTTTAGTTTCCTCCTAAGTCTAACCTATACGTAGTAACCTGATCACTAGATGGCAGTATAGCATACAATAGGTATACATTAGATTTATTACAAGCTATCAAAAAGACATTTTTTAAAATCTAACAAAGCAAATAAATAATGTCCATTTACTGTAAGTTGTCTTTCATTTTGTAAATGGCTAATAGGCTAGGATTGCGTGAAGGTTGCTGTGTTTAAATGACACGTACCTCGTCACTGTCTCCACCGACCATTGTTCCCACAAAATGCGCTTCCCTTCCTGTAGAAAAACACAAATTGGTTTCCTTAGATTACAGGTGCTTCACCAATGTTTAAAGCTGAAGTTTAATCTGCGTATAGTTTACCTTCCCTGGTTCCTGCCTCCTCTCTGATCAACATGCTAATGACATTTAAATAAAACCTGTTTCCATTACATCCCTTATTTTAGACCCACTCATGATATCATCTGGTGCTTTTCTATGCAATGCAGGCAATGAAATCAGAGAATGCAATTTCAGTACAGGAGAGGATCCCAGACAACTGTGCAAGACTGAGTTCAGCTTTAAAGAAAGCAATAACAGTGGTATAATGATGTTGTAGGAAAACAAGTGTATTTTCAGCAGGTATAACTTCTGGGTGGGAGGAGCCATGTGTTAAGGCCATAAATGCAGTCTGTGTCTAGGATCCATGGGGCTCCCACAAGTGTTTCCATCTTGTGGCACTCAGTCCTCCCACAGCCTGTATTCCAGCCAGAGTGCGTGATCTGTGCCCACCAGGGCTCATTCACTGGTATGGTTTGCCAGTTATTCACTATAGCCGGATCCAGCATGTGTGCACTGGCTGGAATATGCGATGCAGGAGAACTGAGTGCTAAAACATTAACAGGAAAGGCCCACCTGAGTTAACAAAATCATTTGCTACCCACCAGAGAGAAAACAAATGATGCTGTTTGGTGTCAGTGTCATATCAGAAGCATCTGAGGTTTTTATTGAAAAGTATAAATCCTCTTTAAGTATACCTATTAAATTACCAGCTTGTCAGGAACGGCAGTGGAAGCAGATGCCAAGTATAACACACCTTTATGTAACACAGATGTCACTGCAGATCAGATGGGGACTGCAGCTGCCTCTGGACTAGTGATTATGTAGTTACTGTTAATCTAGTATTTTTTTTCCTCTGTGGGTGCTATGGTGTGACATGTTCACATTGTAAATACCTTGAGACATTATCCCTCTCCTCATCGGTATCTTCCCTGGTCTGTCATAATCCTCCATATCATCAGAGCCCTCGTCCTCCTGGATCTCACTGTCTGAATCTTCATTGCTGTCTGGTTGGGTGAAAAAGACAGATATGTGAGGTGTCAGGGAGGTAATATGGTGTCAACATAAATGTAGCTGCTTCCACATAGACATTCATAGCTGAACTGCATTGCATTAAATGGTTTGGAGTCCTACATCAGAATTCTGCCTCTGAGGCATAAAGTTGGCCTCTATGAATGTGATAAGCAATTCACCTCCAACAAAAATGTTTAAGAAAATCTTCATAGAAAAAATAGATGTAAACATTAAAGGACAACGGTACCTTTGTTTCAACAATATTGTTTGAGCAAAGCACACTTAAAAGAGAAGTATGGACTGTAGAAAAAAAGAAAATTATACTCATTTAAATTTATGCAACGTTGATTCCGATGCTGCATCTGTCGCCCGCCAGCTCTGCACACACTGCTGATCGCTCAGTTCTCCCCTTCTCTCTGAGCAGAGAGCCATGAATGTCAGTCTCCAGCTCTCTGCTGTGCCCCTCCAGGGCTCACTGGAGTGCTGGGCTGTGGAGGGGGTTGGCTCAGGCTCTTAGCGGCTCACTGAGAGACTAAGCCAGGTCCCAGTCCAGGGTTCTGGGTGGATCCCAACCATGTGGTCAGGATCTTTTCAGAGCCTGGACTGGCTCTGTGATGCCAGTTGACACTTCAGCCCGCTGTTCACTGAAAATGGTTCACAGGAGTGCAAAACTAACTGCACTCCTGTGATCCATAGAAGTACACACAAAACAGACCTGGCTACACCTCTTTAACTGCTTTCCGACCAGCCGCCGCAGTTTTATTGCGGCAGAATGGCACGGCTGGGCGATTCGCCTTTTGGCCACTAGGGGCACGCACAGAGGAGATCAAATACCACCAAAAGGAAGCTCTATTTGTCACAAAAAAGGACGTCAAAAATGGCCTGGTCATTGAGCAGCCAAATCTCCCAAGGGTTGAAGCAGTTAAACAACTACTTTTACTAAATAATATAACTTTTTTCCACATAAACCAAGATTTTGCCATGGTCTGCCTAACTTAGCTCTGTTGCTAAAATAAACCAAAATGGTGACTGCCTACATCATTGCTAACTGGCCTTCCAGACTCTTGGGGAGGAAATGATCACACAAGAAGTGCTCTTCTGTGCTCCACAAGTCCCAGTATTCAACGCTCCCTGCTTTGCCTGTTAGCCAGTCGATAGACATGCTGAGGAGATTAAGGCAGAATTCACACAGCTGTATTGAACTTGCAGCCAGCATGATCCTATGTAAAACGTTGCTTATATACTGTCCACATGTAATCTTTGTGCTACAATTACATATGTACAGTACAGCATAAAAGGTCCCTATTGGCCGCTGCTAAGGACCAACATGTAAATATCAACAACTATGCCACCGATTACACACACTAATGATATTTACAAGTCTGCCCTGAATGAGTCCCTTATGTGGCAGCAGTGCAAGGTCATTTTGCTCATGTGCTGTCGCGGCACAAATTATTCATTTAGGACTGACAGGTGAACATCAACAATGTGTTGGCTACACGTGGCTGATATTTACATGTCAGCCATTAGGGTCCATGTATTATGTACAGTGTACGCATGGAAACAATAGCACAAAAGTTCATAGTGTAAAATATGGTCCAAATTAAAGCCACAGAGGTAGCTTTGTTCTTTATTTTTTTTCACTGCTGAATGCATTGCAACATTACACTACTAGGAGCAGCTACGTGAATGCTATAGATGTTGATAATGCTGCATACGCATAAACTGGATAAAATCTGTATGCTGCGTTTTAAGCGCTAATGGCATTAAAAGCCCTAAGCATTCAAAAGCTCACCATTCTACCACAGCAGAAGAGCAACAAAACTGCTTCTGGCATTACACATTCGGGTAAAACTGACTATACCCAGTAAGCAAGCAAGATTTTGTTAATGTAAGGGTCTCAACCAACTGGCGTCTTCTGTTTATCCCACCCAGCTGTAAGCTGTCCGGTTGGCAACAACGATGTCTAAGAGGACGAAACGCGTCGGTTAGGACCCCACTGCCGCCATACTTTTTACAGCGCTGTTTTTAAAGAGCTTCATGTGAGTGTATCTCTTTTTAATAAATTTGGAATTTTTTTTACGGAATCACACTATGTGGCTTCTTTCCTTCTTATTTTATCATACGGCCATCTGTTTTTCAACATTACCCTGAGGTACCCACCAGCGTCCGGCTGTCTCTTGGACCTCCACTTTCATCATCAGCCTGGAACATCCATCACCATCCACCACTCAAGCCTGATTTGACCCAGTCGGGCGTATGCCCCCTTGGGTCCACGTCATCTGGTAAGCCTTCTTACAGTTAGTGGTGGTGTGTCCCCTCTGTGTCCATCTTAGATGTCACATATTTGCCAGAGTCTATGAGACTTGCCTGATCACAGATCGGAGTAAGGGTTCGGTCCCGACCCCTTACCACATGATCAGCTGTCAGCCAATGACAGCTGATCATGTGACGTAAACAGAGCCGGTAATCGGCTAGTTTTTCTCCTCGCGCTGACAGTGTGAGGAGGAATAAAAAAGCCGATCACCGGCGGCTGTGAGAGGGATATCAGTCCCGATCACGGCGATCATCTGTGCCCCCTGCCAGTGACACCTAGCAATAGGCAGCAGTGCCGCCTACCAGTGCCCACCAGCGTCACCCATCAGTGCCCACAGTGCCACCCATCAGTGCCCACAGTGCCACCCATCAGCATCCACAGTGCCACCCATCAGCGCCCACAATCAGTGCCACAACAGTGCTGCACATCAGTGCCACCTATCAGTGCCCATCAGTGTCACCTACCAGTGCCCATAAGTGCCCATCAGTGCCACTCATCAGTGCCCCCCATCAGTGCCACCCATCCGTGCCACCCATCCGTGCCACTCATCAGCGCCCATCAGTGCCGCCTTATCTGTGCCCATCAGTACCGCCTTATCTGTCCCCATCAGTGCCGCCTTAACTGTCCCCATCAGTGCCGCCTTAACTGTGCCTATCAGTGCCGCCTTAACTGTGCCTATCAGTGCAGCCTATCAGTGTCCACCAGTGCCGCCTCATCAGCGCATATCAATGAAGGAGAAAAATTACCTGTTTGCAAAATTTTATAACAAACTATGAAACATGATTTTTTTTTTTCAAAATTTTTCATCTTTTTTTGTTTGTTTAGCAAAAAATAAAAATCCCAGCTGTGATTAAATACCACCAAAAGAAAGCTCTATTTGTGGGGAAAAAAATGATAAAAATTTAATTTGGGTACAGTGTTGTATGACCGCGCAATTGTCATTCAAAGTGCGTTAGCGCTGAAAGCTGAAAATTGGTCTGGGCAGGAGGGGAGTTTAAGTGCCCAGTAAGCAAATGGTTAATAACTGTTGGTTTAAACCTATAAAAAAAAAAAAGAAAAACTATTTTTAAACCCCTCCCCACCCAAAATGACACTTTTTCTGAGAATAAACACGCCAAGGTGATCTAATTTTTTTTGAAAATGAAGACACATCACAAAGATTTCCCAGCACATTTACCAGCTAGCCTGCAAAAAAAAAAAAAAAAAAAAAAAAAAAAAACTGCCGTCTAACAATTCACTTTAAAAACAGACCCAGCCCTTAGTCTATTCTCTGCTATATGTGCTTCAATTTGGAGACGCTGAAAATCATAGAGTTAGGACCGCAGTTCACAGAGGAGCCTTGAAGTAGGCCCTGCAGCTTACACATATACACTATATTACCAAAAGAATTGAGACACCTGCCTTTACACACGAACTGCAATGGCATCCCAGTCTTAGTCCGTAGGGTTTAATATTGAGTTGGCCCACCCTTTGCAGCTATAACAGCTTCAACTCTTCTGGGAAGGCTGTCCACAAGGTTTAGGAGTGTGTCTATGGGAATGTTTGACCATTCCTCCCGAAGCGCATTTGTGAGGTCAGGCACTGATGTTGGACGAGAAGGCCTGGCTTGCAGTGTCCACTCTTAATTCATCCCAATAATGTTCTATGGGGCTGAGGTCAGGACTCTGTGCAGGCCAGTCATCTTCCTCCACCCCAAACTCGCTCACTGTAGTAAAGCACATGTCAGGCACACATTTAACCCTTTGATTGCCTGTCTTTATAGACCTTGGTCATCCATGTCTTTGCTTTGTGCACTGGTCCAAATCATTAAGTGGAGGGGGGTTATAGTGTGGGGTTGTTTTTCAGGGGTTGGGCTTGGCCTCTTAGTTCCTGTAAAGGGAACTCTTAGGACGTCAGCATACCAAGACATTTTGGACAATTTCAAGCTCCCAACTTTGTGAGAACAGTTTGGGGATGACCCCTTCCTGTTCCAACATGACTGCACACCAGTGCACAAAGCAAGGTCCATAAAGACATGAATGAGCGAGTTTGGGGTGGAGGAACTTGACTGGCCTGCACAGTGTCCTGACCTCAATCTAAAAGAACACCTTTGGGATGAATTAGAGCGCAGACTGCGAGCCAGGCCTTCTCTTCCACATCAGTGCCTGACCTCACAAATACGCTTCTGGAAGAATTGCCAAACATTCCCATAGACACACTCCTAAACCTTGTGGACAGCCTTCCCAGAAGAGTTGAAGCTGTTATAGCTGCAAAGGGGGGGCCAACTCAATATTGAACCCTATGGACTAAGACAGGAATGCCATTAAAGTTCATGTGCGTGTAAAGGCAGGCGTTCCAATATTTTTGGTATTATAGTGTATTTGCAAATGTGTGCAAATAAAACCCTCTGTTTTTAATGGGAATTGTTAGACAGGGTCAATTTATTCTTTTGCAGGCTAGCTGGTAAGTGTGCTGGGAAACATTTGTTTGAGATGTGCGTCGCCCTTCCGTGTGAACCTTACTGCAAAGGCCAGTTATAAGTTGGGGTGGTTGCCACTTTTTTGTACCAAGGAAGAAACATGCTGGTATCAAGGGGGTAAATCAGGGAAATTATGCACTAGATACAGCAGCATTATACTGTAGGTCATACACAGACTGAGGAAGAGATGAAGGGGTTAATGTACAGGTTACATACAGTGTCAGGATCGAAAGGAAGGTGCTTATGTTCATAAGGGAGGCTAGGGTGAGGGGTTAATATGCAGGTCACTAGAGAGATGGTATAAAGATATGTGTAGAAGAGGAAAGGGACATGAAAGGGTTAAGCTGATGATTCATTCATGCTTTCCCCAATCACAAGTAGATCTGCTGTAAGAGGAAGAAGAGGGATCAACACTGTAAACAACAGTATGTAATCACTGTGATGATCAATCACAGCGATCACATGGTACCCTGTCCCTCTGATTGGCTTGGTACAATGTCTGTATGTACCAAGCCTTCTAATGACGCCTCGGTATACAGAGATTAGAAGGTAGAACAGTCACATGACAGCTATTAATTCAGTGCTGTTTATAAACAGCACTGGGTAAGTAATGGGTCTTTAATCTACCATTTAAACATGCACCCTGGTAAACAAAGGAATAAAGAGATGTCACTCAAAGATGCCAAATCAAGACAAACTTTGTAAAAGAGGAGAGTATATCCTTACTTTATTTTCAGGTGCATGTATTTTCATAGAATGTTACAAATTCTTGTTTTTTTTTTTAATTTTTAAGTCCAACTTAGTGTTTTAACTCTACCTATGCAGTGAGGTCCCCCCTGCACTGCAAGGGTTAAATCCTTGTTTGTTTGGGAATAAGTCAAAACACCTACCTTAAACAGTTAGTTCACCTTTACCAAAAAACGGCCTATGCAGGTAAACCTCCCCTAGCAGCCAGCACTCTAGGTTGGGGGTAGGCCCTCGCAATCCTCCTGTATAATATAGGATTGCTGGTCCTGCATTGTACATGATGACATCAGAGAGCTGCAAAAGTCCGGCAGTGAAGTATAGCAGCTTTGGGGGGCCAGTCATGTGAAGAGAAGAAAGCCAACGGGAGCGAGGAATATGGTATTTTCTAATGATTCCTTTCTGCCCACATAACCTGCTGTGAACCCACCTGCCAAATTCAGGAGATGTTTTGTGTGTATATGACAAACATACAAGGGATAAAAATTGTGTGAAAAAAAAATGTGCTCAACCCATGCCAATGAGCATGGCTACTCCTTCCCTCTCCTCTTCTACCACTTCCCCTCTACCTACCCAATTCACTATTATGCCTTCTCCTTTATTTCCTTCGCTGATCTTACAGTGATTCTAAAGGAATTTCTTTAACCACTTCAAAACCAGGCACTTAGACACCTTCCTGCAGGCCAATTTTCAGCTTTCAGTGCTGTCGCAATTTGAATGACAATTACTCAGTCATGCTACACTGTACCCAAACAAATGTTTTATCATGTTGTTCCCACAAATAGAGCTTTATTTTGGTGGTATTTGATCACCTCTGTGGTTTTTATTTTTTATTTTTTGCGCAACAAATAAAAAAAGACTGAAAATTTTGAAAAAAAACAAGTTTTTCTTTGTTTCTGTTAAAAATTTTGTAAATAAGTTTTTTTCTTCAATGACGGGCACTGATAAGGCGGCACTGAAGGGCACCGATGAGGTGGCACTGACGGGCACTGATAGGCGGCACTGATGGGCACTCATAGGTGGCAGTGATGGGTACTCATAGGCGAAACTGATGGGCACTCATAGGTGGCGACACACCGCTCCACTGATCGCCGCGATGCGCGCCCTTGCGGGCGCGTGGCGGCTGTTATCCTGCTGTACATCGTATGATGCCCAGTCAGGATAACTGAACCACCGCCCGGTCGTCAATCTGCTATAGGCTGGGCGGGAAGTGGTTAATAACAAAATTTTCATAATTACCTACTCTGACTCTGCACAGAGCAGCCCCAACCCTCCTTTTCTGGGGTACACTGCAGGCGCTCCTGGCTCCTCCTTCCCTCTGAGTGCCTCCATAGAAAGCAGCTTGGTATGGGGGCACTTGTGTGAGCTCATTCCCAAGCCGCTCTGTGTGTGTCCATTTTCCAACTGGTACGTTGCTACCTGCTTCCATGTTTAGGGCACCCTGCCTCCAACACCCACTGCGATTGTACACAGCGGAAGTCTGTCAGCAGGTTTGGCCCAACGATTCATAGCCGGGACCTGCTGATCAGCTGTGTCCAATCACAGAACAGAGCCCTGTATTGACAATCTACAAAGGGCTCTGTACAGAGGGAATGATCTCTCCGTTTCTTACCTCTGCAAAGCAGGTATAAGAAACAAAGAGATCTTTAGTAAAATAACAGCATACAATACACATTGTTAGGCACACATTTAATCCCTTGATCACCCTAGATGTTAACCCCTTATTAGTACAGTGACAGTGTATAGTAGTATCACTAATCACTGTATTCGTGTCACTGGCGATTTCAGTGGCAATTAGTCAGTCCCCCCCCCCCCAGCATCAGTTAGAACCAGATTTCCCGCCACACTATCGTAGTCCCATTATAAGTCGCTAATCACCGCCATTAGTTAAAAAAACCTAAAAAAAAAAAAAAAAAAAAAAAAAAAACCACAAGAAAAAACAAAAATTAAAGAATATCTATATATATATATATAAACACACATACATACATATACACATACAGTAGCACCCCTCACATTTTTGTAAATATTTTATTATATCTTTTCATGTGACAACACTGAAGAAATGACACTTTGCTACAATGTAAAGTAGTGAGTGTACAGCTTGTATAACAGTGTAAATTTGCTGTTCCCTCAAAATAACTCAACACACAGCCATTAATGTCTAAACCGATGGCAACAAAAGTGAGTACACCCCTAAGTGAAAATGTCCAAATTGGGCCCAATTAGCCATTTTCTCCCCCCGTTGTCATGTGACTTGTTAGTGTTACAAGGTCTCAGGTGTGAATGGGGAGCAGGTGTGTTAAATTTGGTGTTATCGCTCTCACTCTCTCATACTGGTCACTGGAAGTTCAACATGGCACTTAATGGCAAAGAACCCTCTGAGGATCTGAAAAAAAGAATTGTTGCTCTACATAAAGATGGCGGCTATAAGAAGATTGCCAAGACCCTGAAGCTGAGTTGCAGCATGGTGGCCAAAACCATACAGTGGTTTAACAGGACAAGTTCCACTCAGAACAGGCCTCGTCATGGTCGATCAAAGAAGTTGAGTGGACGTGCTCAGCGTCATATCCAGAGGTTGTCTTTGGAAAATAGACATATAAGTGCTGCCAGCATTGCTGCAGCGGTTGAAGAGGTAGTGGGTCAGCCTGTCAGTGCTCACACCATACGCTGCACACTGCATCAAATTGGTCTGCATGGCTGTTGTCCCAGAAGGAAGCTTCTTCTAAAGATGATGCACAAGAAAGCCCGCAGTTTGCTGAAGACAAGCAGACTAAGGACATGGATTACTGGAACCATGTCCTGTGGTCTGATGAGACCAAGATAAACTTATTTGGTTCAGATGGTGTCAAGCGTGTGGCGGCAACCAGGTGAGGAGTACAAAGACAAGTATCTTGCCTACAGTCAAGCATGGTGGTGGGAGCGTCATGGTCTGGGGCTGCATGAGTGCTGCCAGCACTGAGGAGCTACAGTTCATTGAGGGAACCATGAATGCCAACAAGTACTGTGACATACTGAAGCAGAGCATGATCCCCTTCCTTTCGGAGACTGAGCCACAGGGCAGTATTCCAACATAACGACCCCAAACACACCTCCAAGATGACCACTGCCTTGCAAAAGAAGCTGAGGGTAAAGGTGATGGTCTGGCAAAGCATATCTCCAGACCTAAACCCTATTGAGCATCTGCGGGGCATCCTCAAACGGAAGGTGGAGGAGCGCAAGGCCTCTAACATCCACCAGCTCTGTGATGTCATCATGGAGGAGTGGAAGAGGACTCCAGTGGCAACCTGTGAAGCTCTGGTGAACTCCATGCCCAAGGGAGTTAAGGCAGTGCTGAAAAATAATGGTGGCCACACAAAGTATTAACACTTTGGGCCCAATTTGGACATTTTCACTTAGGGGTGTACTCACTTTTGTTGCCAGCGGTTTAGACGTTAATGGCTGTGTGTTGAGTTATTTTGAGGGGACAGCAAATTTACACTGTTATACAAGCTGTACACTCACTACTTTACATTGTAGCAAAGTGTCATTTCTTCAGTGTTGTCACATGAAAAGATAGACCGTATTTTTTGCTGCATAAGACGCACTTTTTCCCCCCAAAAACACGGGGGAAAATGTCTCTGCGTCTTATGGAGCAAATACTGACCAGGCACCGCCACCCACCCTCCGCCGCCATCTTACCGGCAGAAAAGAGGAGGAGAGCGAAGGACAGATATCCCATGCCCCCGCTGGGCATGTCACTCAGACAGAAAACAGAGCAGCCGAATGAAGTATGGCAGCGGCAGCCACTCAGGCTGCTCCGTCTTCTGTCAGGCGGATGTGATGACCCGACGTCAGGCTACATTTATGGCACAGGTAAAGCTGCATTTATGGGACTGGTAAAGCTGCATTTATGGGACTGGTAAGGCTGCATTTCTTTGGCACTGGTGAGGCTGCATTTCACGGGCACTGGTAAATATTTTAGTACACCATTTGGTTCAGAATATTTGTTTTCTTGTTTTCCCCCTCTAAAACCTAGGGGCATCTTTTTACCAGAGGCATGTAGCAGAAGACATTTTGGCCATTTTTTTTTTTTTGGATATGTTTTAACAGAAAGTAAAAAATATTATTATAATACAGTAATAAAAGAATGAAAAACCCAGCGGTTATCAACTACCACCAAAAGAATGCTCTATTTGTGTGAAAAAATGATCTCAATTTTGTTTGGGCACAGCGTTGCATAGTCGTGCAATTACCAGTTAAAGTAGCGCCGTGATAAATGGCAAAAAATGGCCTGGTCATGGGGGGGGGGGGGGGGGTAAAACCTTCCAGAGATGAGGTGGTTAATGCAGAGAATGCATCAAGGTAAAAAAAAAAATCCTACCTTTAGAACCACTTTCACGAAATACTGTTGCTCTCCTGTTTCCCGATTGCCCTTCACAGGGGCTACATCTCTCTCAAGTTATTTTCACCTAACCCCCCCATTTCTAGGATGAGATATCCCTGGGATTCTTTTTTTCTAGTGCGCATTGTGAATTCAGGAACATTATGCTGAACGATAGCCTTGTGAGGCCTTCTATACACACACACATCGTTATTTTGGGCACAACATGAAGATTATGCATTATCTCTGTTGTTGTCCTGTAAATTGTTGAAAACTCAATAAATATTATCGACAAACGTGCGCTCTATTAATGTGAATGTGATTTCAGCATGTTGATTGTTACAATAGAAACTTTGGCTAAATGTTTTACCATTTAGATCACCTTTACTGAAAAATCTGAAATGTTCGAATTTTCTTAGACCAGACTGATCCTCGGCTCTGCTTTCCGGTCTCTACGTCTGTGCCAAGTCCTAGGATGTCCTTGGGAACTATAATGATCATTTCATCCTTTCATCAAGTCTCATCTATTATGGACATTTCTCTGACAGACAAAGACGACTTCCAAGAGGACTAGATGCCTTACCCCCCCTCCTCTAGTCCTTCATCCTCAACTGTTTACTTCTCTTCATATCTTCGCCTCACTTTTCTGATGATTTAAAATAAACAAACACTTATCTGACAACCTTGAGAGAGGCATGAAAAGGATATTTTTTTCTTCTTGTTTCAGTCCGTATCATTTCTGCATGTTCTGAAAGTGACTTTGTTTTTTTTTCCTTAGTAGCTCATTAGCTTCTTAGCTACATTCTTTTAAAAATGTTATATAAAAAGAAAAAAATAAAGAAATGGCACAAAAATGCAATTTTCCTGCGTATACTGGAAGAATCATCAGGCAATATGCAGTGTGGTAAAGAGCATGGTCTTAAAACCATACTCTAGTAGATGTACCCCCTAAATGAATGACATTTAGAGCTCTATTCATAAAGCAGCAATGTACTTTACAAATCTGCACTCTGATCTGTGTGCTTCACAGCGTGACCTAAAAATCTGGTCTCTCTTACAATTACTGTGTTCTCTCTGCAGCAAAATAACTCTGCAGATCACTGTAGGCTCAACACCACAACCATGCTGTGGAGTAACATTGTGGCATTCAGTGGAGAAGCACTTCCTGCCTACATGCATTTCAGCATTAGATGCATGGCTTTTCTTAGGGTGAGTTTACTGATGGTGCCAACACTGAACCATGCCTGTGCCACGTATGTTGAAAGAGCTACTTGTAATCCCCATCGGATGACTGTTTGGCAGGGTAACAACATGGGAACACATTTGCGTTACAGCAACAGAGCATTGTCACGCTAAAACAGGAAATGCCTGAAAAAAGAGTGCTGCAGGTTTAAAAATATTGAAAATTACATTTGAAATGTCATTACTACAGATATCACTTACGGACTGAGCTTCTTTTTGACACTTGTTCTGTACAAGTTAAAATCCATTTTTTTTGCTAGAAAATTACTTAGAACCCCCAAACATTATATAGATTTTTTTCAGGCACCCTAGAGAATAAAATGGCGGTCGTTGCAATACTTGTCACACTGTATTTGCGCAGCGGTCTTACAAGTGCAATTTTTTTTTGGAGAGAATACACTTTTTTGACTTAAAAAAATAAGAGACAACAGTAAAGTTAGCCCATTTTTTTTTTTTATATTGTGAAAAATAATGTTATGCCAAATAAATTGATACCCAACATGTCACGCTTCAAAATTGCACCCGCTTGTGGAATGGCGACAAACTCTGACCCTTAAAAATCTCCATAGGCGACGGTAAAAAATAATATCTAAAAAGTGCAGCGCTGAAAAAACACCATAAAGTTGTATATGAATAACTGATTTAGGAAAGTGCTGAAAGCACAAATCAATATACAAAGCAAAAATACATAATAACCGTGACATGAAAGTCCAATCACTGAGTGACAGAATGTGAAAAACTTCTTAAGGTATGTGTCCAAGTGGAAAGACTGTGGTCAATTCCTCAGTGACAAATGAAGTGATACAATCACAGGAGTACCTGTAATAAGGCACATTCAACACAGGATAGGCATTCGCCTGATGGAAAATTGTAGATAAATACTTCTTACAAGACAAGGTGGACCCACCTGTCATACAACATTGGGTCAATCAGGCTTATATCAGCCGAAGACAGATGGTCATCGGAAGAACACACTCTAATATAGATGGCTCGTTCCCCACATTGCTTTTACTTTTTTATTCTGCTCGTGATCACTTTTTATGCAGTCGTTAATCATAGATGTTTGTATATTCTTACCAAGATTAAACATCTTTAAATTTTATGACATGCACCATATGGAGTCTTTTTTCTGTTTTTGTATTATGGTACCAATTACACCACTGGTCGCTGGTTCCTGGTACTTATATTTGAGATCCAAAGAACATTCGCTTTGAGGATCCCTTTGAGCCTTGGATATCTGGCTTGCTACATTGGGACTTGCCTTCGTTGATTCATCCAACACCTGCATACAGAGCAACTCCTCTACAGTTTCCATCTATATTAGAGTGTGTTCTTCCGATGACCATCTGGCTTCGGCCGATATAAGCCTGATTGACCCACTGTCGTATGACAGGTGGGTCCACCTTGTCTGGTAAGAAGTATTTATCTACAATTTTCCATCAGACGAATGCCTATCCTGTGTTGAATGTACCTTACAGCTACTTCTGTGATTGCATCACTTCATTTGTCACTGAGGAATTGACCACAGTCCTTCCACTTGGACACATACCTTAAGAAGTTTTTCATATTCTGTCACTCAGTGATTGGACTTTCATGTCATGGTTATTATGTATTTTTACTTTGTATATTGATTTGTGTTTTCAGCACTTTCCTATATGAGTTATTCACATACACCGTTATGGTGTTTTTTTCAGCGCTGCACTTTTTAGATATTATTTGTTTGGACTTTGTTTAGTGTCAGCAGCTTCAACTAGAGGGGTTTAGCGTAGCAATTTTCCTCCTTGTTTCCATCATCTCACTTGACGTTAAAAATTGTGTACAGGTTACCAATTTTGAGTTACAGAGGAGCTTGGCAGGATGGGGCGTTTTAAAGGTTTTTTTTCATTATTATTTATTTTACTTTTAAGTTTTTATTTTTACACTGTCCTGTTAAAAAAAAATAATACTTTTGGGTCACCTTTATTCCTATTACAAGGAATGTAAGCATCCCTTGTAATAAAAAAAAAAGCATGACAGGACCTCCTAACCCTTTCGCTGCCAGGCCCTGTGCTCCATTTTGTACACTCAGGTGGCCAGACCATTTTTGCAATTGTTCCTTTGCTTTTTTATTTTTCACTTATAGCTTTCAGAATTTGTGAAATACCCCCCAAACTATATATATTTTCTGAAAGCACATGATCAGTAGAAGAAAAAAAGAAGGTGCTACTAATTTTTTAGACCCCGCGGTATTTGCGCAAATGTTTATCAAACCAATATATTTGCAAAAAATACACTAAAACCATTATTAGCAGATAAAAACACAGCAAATTTTTACAAAATTCCTACTAAATGTAAAAGCTTAATCTGTACTGAGTTAATAAATAACAAATATTTGTAACTTTTAAATTGCACCTTTTTGCGAAATGGTGAAAATTGAACAGACGCAAAAGTATAAATATCCAAATTTCTCTAAAAATCTGAAGGTTTTCATTTTTCCCTAACAGCTTTCAGAATTAGAGAAAGACCCCCAAAACCATATATTTTCTGAAAGCATATGACCTCTAGAATAAAAAGAAGTTGCTACAGACTTTTTAGACCCTGCAGTATTTGCGCAAATGTTTATCAAACCAATATATTTGCAAAAGATACACTAAAACCATTATTAGCAGATAAAAACACAGCTAATTTTACAAAATTCCTGCTAAATCCCTACTAAATATAAAAGATAAACCTGTATGGAGTTAATAACCAACAAATATTTGTAAATGTTAAATTGCGCTTTTTTTTGCAAAATGGTGAAAATCCAACATACCCAAAAATTTCTCAAAAAATCAGGAGGTTTTCATTTTCCTTTTACAGCTTTCAGAATTTGAAAAAAACCCTCAAACTAGACATTTTCTAAAAGCACATGATCTGTATAATAAAAAAAAAAGTGCTACAGATTTTTTGGGCCCCGCAATAATTGCACAAATGTTCACATTGCTATTTTCACTAAGAATACACTAAAATCATTAATATTGCACATAAACACAACGTAACTTACAAAATTCCTGCTAAATTAGTACTAAAGCATCGTTTACATGTGGCATACTAAAGTGTACGCCCATGGGGGGCCATGTTTACCCACACAGGGATGCACAGGTGGTTCCGTGCATCCCCGTACAGGCAGTCCCATTTATGTCAACTGGGATGCAACGGCTGCACAGGCATAGCTGCTGTTCCCAATCTGACATCTGTGGGGGTGTGGGTACATGACCCTGAATGCAGACAGTGTGAGTTCAGGGACATGCATGCGGACCTACATGGATGTAAAATTGGGGGCAATGGCTCTGTTCGTGCATTTGCTACATCCCAAATGACATCAATGGGACTGCCTGCACAGAGCACAAAACACCTGTGTATGCCCTGTGTGAACAAGGCCTTAGGCCCCTTTTCACACAAGCACACCAATTGGTTCTGCCTATCTGTTTTTCAGGCGGGCCCAATTGGACCATCCATTGTTCTCTATGGAGAGGCTGATGTAAATGGACATGTCTCCATTTACACCTGCCTGCATCCGATGCCAGTCCGCTAAAAACAGACGGATGGGGATTCCATTCCCCATCTATATGGACAGGCGGTCTGTTTCCATCCGACTGTCCCATAGAGAATAATGAGCTGTATCCGTGTATGCTCTGCATCAGCGGAGCGGACATGGACCTGTCATCCGCATGCTCAGCAGGGATCAGCAGATAGATCCTCCGCTGAGCAGGAGGATCTGCTTGACAGAGTCCGCTCCATGTGAAAGGGGTCTTACCAGGAGCGGCCGGTCCATAAGTGGCGCCGCTCCCCTGCAGGGCGCCAGACTCATACGTTTGTATGAGTTTTTTTTTTCAAGCCACATTATTAGAGTCTGAGGCTCTAATTGGCTTGAAAAAGGTTGGGCTTGGGGCACAGAGCATTGCATCCTGAACCCACCCACTTGTGACACTAGCGAATTAATATTTGCTATTGTCCTCCGGCTTCTCCTCCTGGCCAATCAGGATGGAGCGGGTCGGCCGGGAAGAGAAGCGGAGGTATTCGTGGAGGGGTGAGTGTGGGACAACCATCACCATAGAGGGGTGAGTGCGGGGGAGGGGGGGGGGAGACGACAACCGTCAACGTAGAGGGGTGAGTGCAGGCGGGCCTGGGGGGGATCTTACTATGTTTTTGTTTTTTTTTGTTTTTTTTCAATTTTTTTTACAGTCCTTTTTTTGTTTTTTGTTTTTTTTTGAAAGGGGGGGGGTCTTTGGTGAGATATCAGAGGTCTAAACAGACCCCCATATCTCTTTTTTTGAGAAAGAGAAAGGGACTGAAGTCCATTTTCTTTGTATCAGTTTACTTGAATGAATGAGGAATATGTATAGAGATTCCATTCATTCAGAAAATGACTGATACATTTTAACACTCGCAGTTACAATATATCAGCTGTCAGTGTGCACATCAGTAGTGATTGCTGCATGCTCCCTCTCTTCTACAGAGGGGGGGGTTTAGTAAACACATTTACTAAGCCCCCCCCCAAGCCCCAACTTCACCCCCCCACCACGCTCCACAGCCTGACAGATCACAGTGATCTGTGCAGGGAGAAGCTGCAGGCAGAAGGAGGGGAGGGGGGGCATTTGGGGGTGATCTGACTGGCAGGTGGGAGACACATCTGAACAGTCACATTAGGGGTTAATAACTCTGATCAGTGGGTTGTAACCCACTGATCAGGGTTATAGAGTTGTTCAGCAGAGTCTGCTGAACAATTCTGATATAAGCTTATGGTCATTGAAGTGACCATAAGCTTACAGGAGAGGGAGAAAGGAGGCCGTATGCTGTAGTGACTTGGCCACCTGTGGGCACTTCTGTAGGTCTGTACAGCGTACGGACTTGGCAGTGAAAGGGTTAAATGTGAGATCTGGGGTCAAAAAGACCTCAGATCTCACATTTACACTTAAGGACTATTAAAAAAAAATGAAAGAAAATGAAATGTCTTTTAAAAAAAATAATAATAATAGTTTCCCCTTTAAGACAATTGGGCGGAAGTGATGTTTAATGTCGCTTCCAACATCCAATGTTATGGAGCTGAGTGGGGGCCATCTTTCCCTCACTCGGCTCCAGGCCTGTCAGGGGAGAGGACGCGATCATCTCTGCCGCTACCAACGGCTCCGGTATGCGGCAGAGACGACCGGAGCGCGGCGGGAGGGGCCCTCCCCCGATAAAAGTGATCTTCTGGAGAATCCGCAGCAGAGACCACTTTTATCCTAAAGAGGACCGCCCGCCGTTGCTGAAAATACTGGGGTTATGGCAGCTAGCTGCTACCATAACAACAGTATTTAGCGTCAAAGTACCGACGTACAGCTACGGTGATTTGTGGCAAGTGGTTAAAGCAATTTTTTAAAATAAAAAAAAACATATTTTACTTACCTGTTCTGTGCAATGGTATTGCAGGGAATGCATCAAAGTAAAAAAGGTTTTACCTTTAGAACCAGTTTAATGCTTATAATGTTTACATATGTTTTAATAATTTTATCTCTTGAGCAGCTAAGGCTTGAATCAGCCAAAATGTATCCCTACATGGTCTGGGACTACAGAGGTTTTCCCTCAATTCCTGTTTCAGAGAGTACACGGTCACCGGAATAGGAAGTGAGTGGAAATCTCCAACAGGAATATATTCAGCAATAAAGAGCAGATACAGGCTCTAGCCTTCTCCAGTTTACTAAAATCATGCACTTACTACTGAAATGTTCTTAAATTTCTCTTTACTTCCTGTCCCAATGACCAACTAACTGGGACAAGAAAAAGGATGAAATTTCCCAACAGGCTAAAACTAAACAAAACTGAAATCTTTATAAATTCTTCTCATACCATCATCTCCCGCTGCCATTCCTCAGTCTGCACCTCTAAAGCTGGCCGTACACTACTAGAATTTTTTTTCAGAATCTTTGTTTTAAGAACACTTGACCAATTTTCTAATTGTTAGTGGGGTCAACTCGACATTCATTTTTAATCCTAGTGCTGAGAAAATTAGAAGCAGCGGAATGGAAATTTTTATCAAACTAATGAATAACAGTGGTTTTCCTTCATTATTCACTCCAAGATCGAATGATAAAAGCAAACAAAATTTTGAAGTACTTTCAAAAGACAGAGATGAAATAAGTCGTCCTACATAAAAGTTTTACCTGTTTATCTGCAGTCTTCTCTACATCTTTTCAAAGTCCAGAATTTATAAAGGTTGTTTGAGCGTTTCCGAAAAAAGGGGACGAAGAGCTGAAGTTACACTCTGCAGAGCTCAGTGAGGGGAGCCCTGACAGCTGATTGGAGGGAAGAGACACTCCCCCTTCACACAGCACATAGGAACAGAGCTGAGGCTGTCAATCAGCTGGAGCTCCCTCCCATCACCATTTTGCTTTTGATGTCAGGAAAACTTGTCAGAAGTGATTCATGCAGATAGCAGAGGAATGAAGCAGCAGACAGAAATGACACTTAGTGCTCATAATTGAAACACATATACACTACAGAGGGATATCCTTTGTTCATGTTTCATGTCTGAGATTTACAACTTAAAAAAAAAACATAACAAAGATAAATCAATATATATTTTTTCATTTAAATTTGTTTTTAATGCAGAAGATTGTCACAACCTCTCTTCTGTTCTTCTCTTCATGTAGTGAAGGGATCATCCCAGTTCTGGTATTAAATGCTATAAGACTATTGTATTTAAAAAAACTCCTGTTGAACACTTTATACTACTTTCTACTACTACTAAATAAAACTTTAGTTTTATTATGGGAATCCTGAATCAAAAGTGAAACTTTATTTTTTTTTTTTATTCCTCTGTGGACACACACTTACTTGCGGCCTTGTGCTGTCTGTTCTCCTCTTCTCTCAGCTTGTTCTGCATCAGCCTCAGTGTGTTCTCTGCCTCCTACAAGACACAGCAGGTATCACTATCAGACATCTAACAGGAATAATGTATTATTACTATACATTATGGTAGATGTGCCAAGATGTTCCACACTGTACTGATTAGAAAAAACTCTAGCCCCCACCATATCAATAATACAGAATGTCTTACTACATCAATAACGGCTTTGAACTGTGAAGGAAAACTGACATTCCCTGATCTCTGTGTGCACTTCAATGCTTGAAAAACTAACAGAGAGCTCCATTCAAAAGTGAAAAAAGTTTTGCAGGTGAAGAATGAAGATTATGAGCTAAACCCTTATGCCGCGTACACACGGTCAGACTTTTCAGCTACAAAAGTCCGACGGACGCTGACGGACCAAGTCCAGTGGACAATCCGATCGTGTGTGGGCTTCCCCGGACTTTCAGCTGACTTTTCCAGCCGCAAATCTGATAAACTTTAGATGTGGAACATGCTTCAAATCTTTAAATCGTAACTCCGCCGGACCCAGAAATTCGCTCGTCTGTATGCTAGTCGGACGGACAAAAACCCACACTAGGGCAGCTATTGGCTACTGGCTACTGGCTACTGGCTATCAACTTCCTTATTTTAGTACGGTGTACGTCATCACGTATGAATCCGTCGGACTTTGGTGTGATCGTGTGTAGGCAGTCCGGTCGTTAGAAAGTCTGTTGAAAGTCCGCCAAAAGTCCGTCGAAAGTCTGTCGGACGGGCTGTCGGACTTTTGTAGCTGAAAAGTCTGACCGTGCGTACTATAATCGAATATAGAGTTTCTCAACCAGGGTTCCTCCAGAGGTTGCTAGGGGTTCCTTGAGCAATGAGCAATTTCTGCCTCTCAGATAAGTTCCTACTGATACCCTTGATCTTTTTATCTATCTGTAAGTCGGTAATTCTTCTTAATGACTACAAGTGTAAGGCGTATTCACAATAATATATCAGGAGCTGTAGATACAGTAATTTTAGGAGGTGTTCCCTGAGACTGTAAAGGTATTTCAAGGGTTCCCCTGAGCAGAGGCGTATCTAGTGAAAATGGCGCCTATGGCAAGCACTGAAACTGCGCCCCTGTCAAAAGATAAATGCGGCCTTACCAGCACCCATAAATGCGGCCTTACCAGCACCCATAAATGCAGTAATGTCAGCACCCATAAATGCAGTAATGTCAGCACCCATAAATGCGGTAGCATCAGCACCCATAAATGAGGTAACATCAGCACCCATAAATGAGGTAACATCAGCACCCATAAATGAGGTAACATCAGCACCCATAAATGCGGTAACATCACCACCCATAAATGAGGTAACATCAGCACCCATAAATGTAGTAACATCAGCACCCATAAATGCAGTAACATCAGCACCCATAAATGAGGTAACATCAGCGCCCATAAATGAGGTAACATCAGCGCCCATAAATGAGGTAACATCAGCGCCCATAAATGAGGTAACATTAGCACCCATAAATGTAGTAACATCAGCACCCATAAATGCGGTAACATCAGCACCCATAAATGTGGTAACATCAGCACCCATAAATGTGGTAACATCAGCACCCATAAATGTAGTAACATCAGCACCCATAAATGCGGTAACATCAGCACCCATAAATGTGGTAATATCAGCACCCATAAATGTGGTAACATCAGCACCCATAAATGTAGTAACATCAGCACCCATAAATGCGGTAACATCAGCACCCATAAATGCGGTAATATCAGCACCCATAAATGTGGTAACATCAGCACCCATAAATGCGGTAACATCAGCACCCATAAATGCGGTAACATCAGCACCCATAAATGTAGTAACATCAGCACCCATAAATGTGGTAACATCAGCACCCATAAATGTGGTAACATCAGCACCCATAAATGTGGTAACATCAGCACCCATAAATGTGGTAACATCAGCACCCATAAATGAGGTAACATCAGCGCCCATAAATGAGGTAACATCAGCGCCCATAAATGCGGTAACATCAGCACCCATAAATGCGGTAACATCAGCACCCATAAATGAGGTAACATCAGCACCCATAAATGTAGTAACATCAGCACCCATAAATACGGTAACATCAGCACCCATAAATGTAGTAACATCAGCACCCATAAATTCGGCCTTACCAGCACCCATAAATGCGGTAACATCAGCACCCATAAATGTAGTAATATCAGCACCCATAAATGTAGTAATATCAGCGCCCATAAATGTAGTAACATCAGCGCCCATAAATGTAGTAACATCAGCACCCATAAATTCAGCCTTACCAGCACCCATAAATGCGGTAGCATCAGCACCCATAAATGTGGCCTTACTGGGGGGGACCCCTTGGTATACACAAATTGGCAGCTCATTATACACTATATCTGTATACATGTACATGCAATAATGCAGTCTGAGACTCTCAGTGACAGTGAAAACTGTCCGTGCTGCTGCCAGTGCGAGGAACTAACAAATTTAAATGCAGCCCGCCTCGGTGAGTCCAAGCAGGCTCCACCTGACCTGTCACCAAGCCCGAATCGCCGCCAGTGACTCAACTGATGCCTGTCATAGTTTAGGACAGACCAGGTCAGGTGGGAGAGCGGTCTGAGTCTCCATGATGCGGGAGTGGGGGGGTGGCGGAGGAATCGTGCAGTGTATGGGCACTTAGCAGGAGGGAGAGATAGCGGCCCCCAATGGGGGCGGATCATGTGGCATACGGGCACAGCACTGGACATAAAGGCAAAGCGGAACATCAGAGATGGTGACGACGTGACTGTGCACGGTGGTACACAGACAGGTCACACTCTGTGATGATCAGGGACACGCAGTGGCGCAGGGGATGTTTCCTTTCCCTTCCTTCATATTGGATACAGTCCTCTGCCACTGCTGCGCCAGCGCCTCTGACACTGTACAGAGGGAGAGAGGAAGTAGGATCACCAGCGGCCCCGTCTACTTGGCACACACGCACAATCGCACATGATGATGACTTTAAGGCTACTTTCACACTGGGGCACTTTGCAGGCGCTATAGAGCTAAAAATAGCGCCTGCAAAGCACCCTGAAAGAGCCGCTCCTCTCACTCCAGTGTGAAAGCCCCGAGGACCTTCACACTGGAGCGGTGCGCTGGCAGGATGGTCAAAAAAGTCCTGCTAGCCGCATCTTTGAGGCACTGTAGGAGCGCTGTATACACCGCTCCTGAAGCGCACCTGCCCATTGAAATCAATGGGCAGCACCGCCGGCAATGCGCCGCTGCAGCGGCGCTTTGCGGACAGTTTTAACCCTTTTTCGGCTGCTAGCGAGGGTTAAAAGCGTCCCGCTAGCGGCCAAATAGCACCGCAAAAATGAAGGTACAGCGCCTCTAAAATTAGCGCCATTTTACCACCGGCGGTGCACTGACCCAGTGTGAAAGTAGCCTAAGTCATCATGTGCCAGGCCCACTCCCAAGCAGAAGCCAGCAGCCAATCAAATATAGTGCTCAATATGGATTAAATATATAATTATAATTATACATAGCCATAGATATCATAAATAAAGTGTTATAAAGTGATTTGTGCAACAGCAGGTACTACTTGCACAAATCACTTTATTTATGATATCTATGGCTATGCATTATTATAATTTATTTAATCCATATTGAGCACTATATTTGAATGGCTGCTTGGCAGTTGGCACTGGCACACATGCACATGATGATGATGATAAGATCGTTGTGTAGTACCTACTGCCTGGGGGTTCCCCTTCATCCAATTTTCCAAGTCGCCTCTCTTCTCCAGCCAGTTTTCCTCCTCACCGACCTCACGTCACAGACCCGGTGTCCTGTCGAGAAATGCCACCGGCTCAAGCTCGGGGAGAAGATGATGCTGTGCAGAGGTGGGTAGGCGGAGCTTTAGGCTCCGCCTCTGACAGTTACGAAGGGTAGACCAGCTCTGGACAGTCACATTAATGGGCAAGCATGGGGGTGTCTGTCGCTCCCCTCCCCACTGCCAGGCCAAGTAGCTACTTGCAAATGAGGTGCCGTGCCGCTGCCGGGGGCTATATTAGTGCGGGAGGCGGCCGCAAGAGGACGAGTGTGATTTTTTTTTTTCGTGCAGGGAGCGGCTTTTTTGCCGCCCCCCCCCCACCCAAGGCGCCCATGGCACTTGCCATGCCTGCCATACCTTGGATACGCCACTGCCCCTGAGTTAAAAAGGTTGAGAAAGGCTGATCCAGTGAATTCTCAATAGGAATGTAAAGAGAATTCACTTTGGCTGTGACAACAGTAGCTCAGCTAAAAAGCCAGACAACAGCTATTGGAGAGATGCAGAGGGTTAGGAGAAGGGTCTGAAGAACAGAAAACACTGTTTAGCTGATCGAACCTTGCCTTGTACAACCCAAACTAAAAAAAAAAAATTGTGTGGGTTTCTGCTTTTAAGGGAACCCCTACCTTGACTGAAGGGCTGGAAAAAAACAACATGTAGAGACTATTAACCACCTCAATACTGGGCACTTTCACCACCTTCCTTCCCAGACCAAGTTTCAGCTTTCTGTGCTCTTGCACTTTGAATGACAATTACTCAGTCATGCTACACTGTACCCAAAGGACATTTTTATCATTTTGTTCACAAAAACAGAGCTTTCTTTGGGAGGTATTTATTCACCACTTTTTATATTTTGCGATATAAGCAAAAAAGACAATATTTTCTACTTTATTTTAAAAGGAATCCGATAAAATCAAATTTCTTCATAGAATGTATTCTACCACGTCTTTTGTAAAAAAAAAATGCTGATAGGTGTATAATAATTGGTTTTGTGAAAGTTATAGTGTCTACAAGCTATGCTACATATCACTATAAATTGATCAATCCTGATGTACTAAATTCTTGAGGCCCTAAAATATCAGAACAGTATGAATACCCCCTAAATTACCCCTTTTTGTAAAGATGACAGTCCAAGGTATTTAGTAAGAAGCATAGTGATTTTCTTGAAGCTGCAATTTTTGGCCCACAATAGTTTGGAAAATTAAGATTTTTTTTTCCCCTCCACAAAATTGTCATATTAACAAGTTATTTCTCACACATGGCATAAATAAACTTGCAAATACACCCAAAAATATATTCTGCTGCTCCTCCTGAGTATGGCGATACCACATTTGTGAGACTTTTCCACAGCCTGCCCACATACAGAGGCCCAACATGCAGGGAGCACCGCTAGGTGTTCTAGGAGCATAAAGAACACATTTAGTTTCCTGACTACCTATCACATTTTTAAAGGACATGGAGCACCAGTACAGTGGAATTACCCACAAAACGACCCCATTTTAGAAAGCAAACACCTCAATGTATATTCTATGAGGTATAATGAGTCTTTTGACCGTGTCATTTGATCCACAAGTTTTTGGAAAATGTGGAAAGAAAATGAAAACTTTTGTTTACACAAAGTTGTCAATTTATAAGATATTTCTAACACATAGCATGTACATAGCAAAAATTACACCCCAAAATACATTCCTCCTGAGTATGGTGATACCACATGTGTGAGACTTTTCCAAAGCCTGGCCACATACAGAGGCCCAACATACAGGGAGCACCATCAGGCATTCTAAAGGCATAAACTACATATTTAATTTACTGACGACCTATCACATTTTTGAAGGCCCTGGAGCACCAAGACAATAGAATTACCCACAAAACTACCCCATTTGGGAAAGAAAACACCCAAATGTATATTCTATTAGGCATAATGAGTCTTTTGAACATGTAATTTTTTCTACAAGTTTATGGAAAATGTGGAAAGAAAATCAAAATAAGATATTTCTAAAACATAGCATGTACATAGCAAAAAATACACCACAAAATACATTTTGCTACTCCTGAGTATGGCGATACCACATGTGAGACTTTTCCACAGACTGGCCACATACAGAGGCCCAACATCCAAGTATTACTGTCAGGCGTTCTAAAGGCATAAATTACACATTTCATTTCCTGACTACCTATCACATTTTTGAAGGCACTTGAGCCTCTTTGTTAGGATTCTGTCCTCCTCGGTTTCCATTTCAGAGCCACTGCATTCTACTGGCTCATACTCGTTATCCAAGTCTGACAGAGAGATCTCCCCGCTACTCTTGTCTGACATACTCTGGAGCATATGGAAAGCCTCCTTGCTGCTGAATCATTTTTTAGCCATGTTGACAGATTACTGATGATCACGGACAGATGTGACAGATGATCAGACAGACGTGCACCAGATGTGCAAAGATGATCACGGACAGATGTGGCAGATGACCATGGACAGATGTGACAGATGACCATGGACAGATGATCACGGGCAGAGGTTCACTGGGACAGATGTGGCAGAGGTTCACTGGGACAGATGTGGCAGATGTTCACTGGGACAGATGTGGCAGATGATCACGGACAGCTGTTAGCAGATGATCACACGGACAGATGTGGCAGATGATCACACACAGATGTGGCAGATGATTACGGACAGATGTGCGAAGATGATCACGAACAGATGTGCGCAGATGATTACAGACAGATGTGGCAGATGATTACAGATGTGGCAGATGATCACAGACAGATGTGACAGATGATCACAGATATGGCAGATGATCACAGACAGATGTTCGCTAGATGTGCGCAGATGATCACGGGCAGATGAGCACAGATGATTACATGGACAGATGTCTCAGATGATCACGGACAGATGTGACAAATGATCACGGACAGATGTACGCAGATGATCACGAACAGATGTGCGCATATGGTCACAGATAGATGTGGAAGATGATCACGGACAGATGTGGCAGATGATCACAGACAGATGTGGCAGATGATCACAGACAGATGTGGCAGATGATCACAGACAGATGTGGCAGATGATCACAGACAGATGTGGCAGATGATCACAGACAGATGTTCGCTAGATGTGCGCAGATGATCACGGACAGATGAGCACAGATGATTACATGGACACGTGACAGATGATCCTGGACAGATGTGCACAGATGATCACGAACAGATGTGCGGAGATGGTCACAGATGTGGCAGATGATCACAGACAGATGTGGCAGATGATCACAGACAGATGTTCGCTAGATGTGCACAGATGATCACAGAGAGATGAGTGCAGATGATTACACAGACAGATGTGATGGATGATCATGGACAGATGTGCGCAGATGATCACAGATGTGCGCAGATAGTCATAGACAGATGTGGCAGATGATCACAGACAGATGTGGCAGATGTTCTCGCAGTGTCACGTATCTGGTGGAAAACGTGCTGTAGAGAGGGCTTCTCTTGCACGTCCTGTCCCACACCCCTGATAGAGATGACAGGGAGTGAAGGAAACAGAGTGGCACGAGGACCGGTTTAGCAGGTGACACCAGCTGAGGCTTGACAGAAACCGGATGGCCATAGATCACCGGACAGGTACTGGAAACTGGAACACTGTGCCGCTGGAACAGCAGGTAGAAGCTTTGCCAGAACATAAGCCAGGGGGTCAACAGTCGGGCAGAGCAGGTACTGGAAGGTGAGACTGAAGCGGAGACAGGATACGGGCTGGGTTTGGTACACAATCGGGCAGTGAGATACAGGAGCATGAGACAGGAGCAGAGTCAAACACAAGCCAAGGACACAGGTAGGCAGGTGGAAGTCCAAAGGAAGGTACAGGTGAAGCCAGGTCAAACATATAAATGGAACAGATCAAGGTACAGATTAACAGGAACAAGCTGTAAGACCACTCAGCAACGTGCATGTGCCATTGCTCGGTTTAAATAGGCTGTCTGGCATGAGTGCTTGGACGTGTCTGTGCGTGTACCTGCTCGTGCACATGCTTCTCCTTGTGCACACACTGTGTGCCTGCGCCTGCGAGCCAATGCGCGTTTGTCAACCGGACTTCTCTTACATTGCCCCCCCCCCAATGGGCAACCTCCGGATGCCCATTTGTAACATTTTTTCGGAGTGAGCCTGGAAGAATGCCCGTATCAATCTTTTGGCATGGAGATTGGATTCTGATTCTCAGGAGTTATCTTCTGGTCTGTAGCATTCCCATTTAATTAAGTACTGGATGGTGACACTTCTTTTCCTACAATCCACAATTGTCTCGACCTTATATTCCTCATTACTGTCAATTATTGTAGGTGCTGGTGGACCTGACTCACGACAAGGGAATGGGTCTAGCTTTGTGGGTTTTAGCAAGGACATGTGAAAGACAGGGTGCATCTTGTAAGTCTCTAGGAGTAAAAGTTATTAAGCTGTTGGATTAATTTGCTCTTAACAGGAAATGGACTGATATATCTAGGTCCGAGCTTCTTGGATGGACATGACAATTTTAAGTTGGCAACGGATAACCAAACCTTGTCTCCTACCGAGGTTTCCCTGAAAATAAGACCGGGTCTTATATTAATTTTGGCTACACATAACACACTAGGGCTTATTTTCAGGGGATGTCTTATTTATGGTATGCACAAAAAAAGTTCCTCCCCCCATCAGCTCAGAAGTCAGCATTGTAAAATTCAGTAATCCTAAAAATAAACCTTAAAGACCTCGTAAAATCATGTAATCTTTTCTGTAAAAATATTATATAATGTGCAGTGTGTCTCCTTGTGTAATTTTATTATGAAAAATACCTTATTTACAACGCTGCTGGGCGCTCACATGACTCGCCAGAGCTCTTCTTCCCCGCTCTGAATACTGCAGAGGGAGAGACCGCGATCCCCACTGACGTCAGCCCACTCTGAGCGCTGCAGAGGGAGAAGCTGCTGACATCAGCCGGGAGGAGAAGACAAGAGCTCCAGCGGGTCATGTGAGCGCCCCACGGCGCTGTAAAAAAGGTATTTTCCACAATAAAATTACACAAGGAGACACATTGCACATTATATAATCTTTTTTACAGAATGGATTATATGATTTTACCAGGACTTTAACTAGGGCTTATTTTCAGGGTAGGGCTTATATTGCATCCATCCCAGAAACTCACGCTAGGTCTTATTTTTGGGGTAGGGCTCATTTTTTGGGGAAACAGGGTATTTGAAGCTTCAGGTCTCCTCTTCTTTTTCTGTGAAATCATTTTTTATTGAGATTTGGAAATGGCATCTTGCAATACTTTGTTATTTGACTGAAGAGCACTTTATCCTTTCTTGGACTGCGGGGACCGAGGAATCAGGCAAGATGTCAGGTAGGAAGACTGGGAAGTAACCATAATTTGCAGAAAATGGGGCTTGTCCTGTAGCCGAGCGAACCGCATCATTGTATGCGAATTCTGCCAGGGTTAAAAGTGATGCCCAGTCATCTTGGGCAAAGGATGAGAAGCATTGAAGGTACTGTTCCAGAGCCTGATTTGTTTGTTCTGTTTGGCCATTTGTCTGTGGGTGATAGGCTGACGAGAAACAAGTTTCGATCTTTAGTATCCTGCAAAGATCTTTCCAGAACGTAAACGTGAATTGTACTCCTTGATTGGAAAATGATGCTGCTGGGTACCCCATGGAGCCTAACCACTTCCTTGATGAAGTTATGAGCGGTCTCCGTTGCTGAGGGGGTTCCCAACATAGGAATGAAATGGGCCTTCTTCGTTAATCTGTCAATGATCACGACGATGGTAGTGAACCTTTCGGATGGGGAAGCTCAACAATAAAATTCATATTGATCATTTCCCAGGGTCTCTTGGGAATAGGTAAAGGTCTTAACAGACCCCAAGATTTGGTCTTGTCATTTTTGTTTTCGATGCAGACTCCACAGATACCAACATAATACTTGCAATCAGACCTTAAACCTGGCCACCAAAAGGAAGGTTGCACTAGTTCTATTGTATTGATTACCCCAAAATGTCCCGCCAAGGTATGATCATGACACAGGCTAAGAATCTTGGGACACAGACTTGGGGGTACAAACACCTTTTGGTTGTGCAGAAATAACCCTTCTTGTTCCTCAAGGCAAACACCTGGTGGCAGAACATCCCTTGTGGATGCCTGTTTAAGCTGGGTAATCAGGTATACTTGTAGTAGCAGAGAACTTTGGGCCGGCAGGATTGTGTCTGCTTGGTGGTGTTTTTCTCCTTATTCTGGGTACATGCGGGATAGAGCATCAGGCTTGACATTCTTGGAACACGGTCTGTAGGTGATATGGAAGGAGAAGCGGGAGAAGAATAGTGCCCACCTGGCTTGACGAGGACGTTTGGCTGTCCTGAGATACTCAAGATTTTTGTGATCGGTAAAGATCAAAATGGGGTGAGCTGCTCCTTCCAGCAAGTAACGCCATTCTTCCAGGGCGGTCTTTATGGCCAGTAACTCCTGGTCTCCCACATCATAATTCCTCTCTGCGGGGCTGAGTTTCCTAGAAAAGAAGACAATGGGATGTAAAAGAGACTTCGTTCCCTGGCGCTGTGACAGGATGGAACCCACCGCATTCTCCGACGCATCCACCTCGAGGACAGAAGCGTTGCCAGAACATAAGCCATGGGGTCATCAACAGCCGGGCAGAGCAGGTACAGGAACGTGAGACTGAAGCAGAGACAGAATACAGGCCAGGTTCAGTACACAATCGGGCAGCAAGGTACAGGAACATGAGACAGGAGCAAAGTCAAACACAAGCCAAGGCCACACGTAGGCAGGCAGAAGTCCAAAGGAAGGTACAGGTAAAGCCGGGTCAAACACAGGTAATTGGAACAGATCAAGGCACAGGTTAATAGGAACAAGCTGAAAGACCACTCAGCAATGTGTATGTGCCATTGCTCTGTTTAACCACTTGCCGACCGGGCCATAGCCGAAAGATGGCTACAGCACGGTCGGCTAGTTCTGGGTGGACGTCCGTGGGACGTCATTCCAGAATGTTGCTCCCGTGCGCCCCCTGGGGCACGCACCCGGGAACATCCTTTACCGCCGGGTCCGTTTCACGGTAAATAGCCACTGATCGCTACCGTTTACCACGTGATCGTTCCATCAAATGACGGAGCGATCACATGTAAACAAACCGGCGTCACGCTGTGGGCTGGATGTTTAGTGCCCACAGCGCTGCTCAATGTAAATAATCTGCAAAACTGCAATACGCTGCAATACTCTGCAACGCTGTGCAATACTCTGCAACACTGTGCAACACTGTGCAACACTGTGCAATACTCTGCAACACTGTGCAACACTCTGCAACACTCTGCAACACTGTGCAACACTCTGCAACACTGTGCAATACTCTGCAACACTGTGCAATACTCTGCAACACTGCAAAACTCTGCCAATACTCGTCAATACTCGCCCAATACTCTGCCAATATTAGCCAATACTATGTCAATACTCGCCAATACTCGCCAATAAATTTTAACAAAAAAAAAAGATTTTTTTTTTTTTTTTTTATCGAATTTTCAGTCTTTTTTGATTTATAGCGCAAAAAATAAAAAACCCAGCGGTGATTAAATACCACCAAAAGAAAGCTCTATTTGTGTGAAAAAAAGGACAAAAATTTCATACATACGTACAATGTTGCATGACTGAGTAATTGTCATTTAAAGTGTGAGAGCACTGAAAGCTGAAAATTGGTCTGGTTAGGAAGGGGGTTTAAGTGCCCAGTTGTCACGTGGTTAAATAGGCTGTCTGGCGCCAGTGCATGCACGTGTGTGCGCGTGCGCACCTGCTCATGTTCGCGCGTGCTCATGCATGCGCCAATACATGCTTCTCCTTGTGCACCCACTGGTGTGCCTGCACCCCAATGCGCGTTTGTCAACCGGACTTCTCTTACATTGCCTCCAATGGGCAACTTCCGGATGCCCATTTGTAACATTTTATCAGGGTGAGCCTGGAAGAACGCCCGTATCAATCTTTTGGCCTAGAGATTGGATTCTGGTTCCCAGGAGTTATCTTCTGGTCCGTAGCCTTTCCTTTTAATTAAGTACTGGATGGTGTCCCTTCAATACATGCTTCTCGTTGTGCACACACTGGTGTGCCCGCGCCCACATGCCAATGCACGTTTGTCAACCGGACTTCTCTTACACACGGACAGATGTGGCAGATGTCCTCACGGACAGATGTGCACCAGATGTGTGCATATGATCACGGACAGATGTGCGCAGATGATCAGGGATAAACGTGGCAGATGATCACATACAGATATGCACCAGATGTTCACTGGGACAGATGTTCACTGTAACAGATAATTTTACAGGGACAGATGTGGGACAGGTGTTTTTTATTGTGTGAGGACACTGACAGGACACTGTTTTGGGAACACTAGCTGGGTGATCAGTGTGTAAAAAGCTGTAAAAAACAGCTCATACACACTGATCCCTGGCTCACAGCACAGATCCGCTCTCCTTCTCCTCACTGACAGGCTCTGTGTGAGGAGAATGAGAGCCGATCGCCTGGCAATGGCTCTCTATTTACATTACATGATGACTGTAATAGGGCACAGCCATCATGTGATCAGGAGGCCAATCACAGAGCCCGCCTGCCGATGTGGGGAACAGGAGCGCATCGGGATTGTGTGGCCGCGTGGTTCTCGTGCCCGCGCTTCTTTTGAGGGACATTCAGGAACGTCCACTCAGAAAGACAAAACGCCCACGAGGCCGTTTATATGCAGTGGCTGGCTGTGAAGAAGTTAAGAATACTTTCTGTATGTTTACTGCAATTACAGTGTGTATAGAAAAGAATCAACCATAATAATCACATTTTGTTGTTTAGCAGCCTGAAATGAAGACAGACACAGTTGTTGTTTTATCCAGCTGTATTTACAACTTATAACATCCAAGTGAAAGATATAACACCAACATGTCAGAGAAATATTTTAAAATTGTCAGTATTTTGCTGAACCACCTTTTTCTTTAAAATACAGCCATTAGTCTGTTGGGATATGTCTCTACTAAACTTTGCACATCTAGACTTTGCAATATTTGCCCACTTTTCTTTGCAGAACTGCTCAAGTTCAATTAAATTTGAACTTCGACCGCTGTATGGTCATTTTGTGCTGTGTGCTTTGGGTCATTGTCATGTTGGTAAACCTTCTTTCCAATCGACAACTTTCTGGCAGAGGGCAGCAGATTTTCCTCAAGAATTTGACAGTATTTTGTCCCATCCATTTTTCTTCTATTCTGACAAGTGCTCCAGTCCCTGCTGCAGAGAAACACCCCCATAACAGGATATTACCACCTCCATGCTTTACTGCAGGAATGGTGGTATTTGGGTGGTGAGCGGTATTCAATTTCCGCCAGACATATCGTTTGGCATTGAGGCCAAATAATTCAAATTTAGTCTCATCTGACCATAACATCTTTTTCAGTGTGGCCTCAGAATCTTCAAGGTGCGTTTTGGCAAAGCTCAGTTGTGACTGCATGTGGCCTTTCTTGAGGAGTGACTTTTTTCTTACAAACCCTCCATACAAGCCACATTTGTGGAGAATTTGTGATATTGTTGTCACATGCACACAGTGATCACTCTATGTCATAAATTCCTGCAACTACTTCAGTGTTGCTGTAGGCCTCTTGGTAGCCTCTCTGACCAGTTTCCTCCTGGCTCTTTTATCCAATTTGGAGCAATGTCTTTATCCAGGGAGGGTCTGTGTTTAACCAAATACCTTCCACCTCTCAATAATAGACTTTAATGTGCTTCTAGGCATTGATAAAGCCTTTAAAAAAAAAAAATGTATCCATCTCCTGACTTGTGCCTGTCCACAGCTTTATCCCGGTGACAGTTTCTTGTCACCCATAGTTGATTGTTTGCTTCATTTGCACTACCAGGGACTGAAATGCTCCAGGAAAGCTCTTTAAATGCTGAGCTAATCAAAATGACCACAGCTGATCACATTTGAAAGTCAAATGGCTTTGTTTGTCATCAAGAAGGTGATTATCTACACCTGATTAAGTTTAGGAGGGGGGTGATCCTTTTTCAGTGATTGTGTTTTTGATTTTTTTTTTCTTCTGACATGTTGGTGTTACACTGAGTAAATACAGCTGGATAAAACAAAAACTGTAACTGTCTTCATTTCAAGCTGCAAAGCAATAAAATAAAGAAAATGTAAAGGGGGGGGGGGGGGGTTCTTTTCTATACCCACTGTATTATGCCCTTTAAAACAGTCCATGATGTCTCTTAAAGCCTGACTCAGAAAAATCTTAAAATTCCTCCTTGCAGTTAGGTTACCTGTTTATTTAGGTCTAGGGGAGAGTAAAAACATTTTTTATACCACATCTTCTGCTCCCCCTGGCAGACCCCCATGCCCTGGCTATGGACACTACATTGGTCTTAATGAGGTCTGGACCTTAGCCTATCGGAGCATGGGGGACAAGACGCTGCGTAGACTGATCTAGCAGATAGGAGGAGCGGGTAAGTGAATCTTCTTTTTTATGCCCCCTAGACCTAAACGTGTAATCAACCCTTGCAATTGTGGTGCAGCCCAACTGCAAGTAGGAAATTTCAAGTTTCCTGAACTTGAAATTGTAAGTATGTACTATGGGAAAATTCAACTAAATGACATATACAGTATGCTCCAGACTGTTAATAGCATTGACACCCAGTAAATTTTAAAGTACAACTGTACCATTATTTTTTTTTTACTTACTTGACCACCTGCCCCACCCTCCACCAGGTGTGGCCAACCCAGTCTTATATTTACCTTTAGTCCCGATTCAGCACTCTTCACTGTGCAGGTCCGCTCCATCTCATTGTCTTTCCTCTGAAAATGGCAGCTTTGTAATGCACATGTAGGTCATGGACATATTCATTCCTTTAGGGAAGCGGTATTCATGGAGACCTCAAATGGTTGCTTGAAGTACAGTATTCCCATGGCAATGAATAGGCCAGCTCCGCACATGTGCAATACAAAATGGTCATTTTCAGTGTAAAATATGTGAAGCTCAAGGAACTACGGAGAATAATAAAATTAAACGCATAACTAAGGGCAAAACTTTTTGTTCTTTTAGGTAAAGTGAAGAGGAAATTGATCACTTGACAGGTTTTTAATGCTGTCTGTGTCCCCTTTAGAAAGATTCACCCTCACTATTTGCCATTATCACCAAGAGTGGATGTAAAAGAAAACCCTACATTTTGGGTTGTCACCAGAACAAGAAAAGAAGAGAAATCTTCCACTAAATCTGGTGACAACCAAGGATTTCCTCACACTTCCTGTTTTGGCTATGAGGCAGGAAGTGAAGGGAAATCTCTGTAAAAAAGTCTGGGGAGCTATAACCTTCCCTTAATCTTTTAAAAATGTAAACATATGGTTCATTCATTCTACTTTAAAGGATCCTATGGATCACAGGAGTACAGTTCGTTCTGCACTCCTGTGACCCGTTTTCAGCAGACAGCAGTCTGAAGCCCGCTGTTGGCTGACGTCACAGATTCGGTCCAGGCTCAAGAAAGATCACGACAATAAAGTTGGGATCCACCCACACTGCCTGGACCAGCAACCGGCTCAGCCTCTCACCAAGCCGCTGAGAACCTGAGCTGGCCGCTCCCGACTCCCCACAGCCCAGCACTCCAGTAAGCGAGGGGGGCAGAGCAAAGAGCAGTGACTGACTCAGGGAGCTGAGAGAACCGAGCGATCAGCAGTGTTATATCCCTCGGTTCTCAGCGTTAGAACTGGTGGGGTACAGATGCTCCATCCACCTAGGTAAGTATGACTGTGAAAAAAATCCCATACTTCTCTTTTAAGTTCAGTTATCCTTTAAAATAGAACTAAAAGCAAAACTTTTTTCCCCCCATTTTGAAGTAAGGGAGGATTATAGCCACTGTCATTTTTTTTTTTTTTTTTTTGCCATCTGTGTCCTATACAGGAGATTTCCCTTCACTCCCTGTCCTATGGGCAAAACAGGAAGTGAGAGGAATTCCCTCAAAAGTGAGGGAATTCCAGGGAGTCACCAGAACTAGTGTCCTCATTGGAATAATTCCCCTTCAATACTGCTCCGGTGTTAACCCAGAATTTGGGATTTTCTTTTAATTTTGGTAAAACAGGACAAATAGAGAGGGTGAATTTCCTTAACGTGGGCACATACAGCAATAAAAACTGACAGGGGTTCTAATCCTTCTCAACTCTATTGAAAACAAAACTGCCTTTAGTTATGATATAAGTTGATAAAAATAAATTAAGGTATAACTAAAGAAACAACTTTTTTGAAAATCTGGATAGTGTTATGCCGCGTACACACGGTCGGACTTTTCGTCTACAAAAGTCCGACAGCCTGTCCGACAGACTTCCGACATACCTTCGGCGGACTTGCGGCAGACTTTCTTACGAACGGACTTACACACACACGACCACACAAAAGTACGACAGCCTAGTACGCGGTGACGTACACCAAGTCCGACGAGACTATAAAACGGAAGTTCAATAGCCCGTACGACACCCTTTGGGCTCCTTCTGCTAATCTCGTGTTTATCTCGTGTTAGTAGAAGTTTGGTGAGAGACGATTCGCGCTTGTGAGACTCGTATTTTTCAGTTCGTTTTAACTGTTGTTCAGTCTGTGCTTGTGAGGTTTGTATCTGCTTTTCAGTGCGTTTGGTCAGTTGGCATTGAGAAATCTTTGTTTTATTGGCCGCTCGTTCCTGATTTTCAGGTCGTTCTTCACAGGCCTTGCTGTTCTTCAGTGCGTTCTGTTTAGTGCGTTCTGACCAGCCGACCGTTTTGAAGCCATGTTACCTGTACGTACTCGTCGTCGAGCTCGTGCATTGTATGTGCTTGGTGCTGTAGTTTATTCTTCAGCCCAAGACCAGTCCATGAACAGGGCGAGGAGGAGTTCATGGACCAAGAATTGGTTGCTTCAGCGTGACCAGTTCTGTCACATGCCTTTGCTCCGTGAGATCCGTGAGAATAATCCTGAGGATTTCAGGAACTTTCTCCGGATGACGGACCCCGTTTTTGACCGTTTGTTGGCTTTGCTGACCCCCTATATCAGCAGGCAGGATACCTGCATGAGGCAAGCCATCACTCCGGAGCAGAGGCTGGTCGCTACCTTGCGGTATTTGGCCACAGGGAGAAGCCTGCAGGACCTTAAGTTCTCGACAGGCATCTCCCCCCAGGCTCTGGGGATCATTATCCCAGAGACCTGTTCTGCCATCATACAGGTCCTGCAGAAGGACTATATTAAGGTAAGATATTTTTCTTTTATTAGCATCACATGTTCTTTTATGTAATCTTTGATAATATAATGTATTTCTTGCTTCAAACACTACTTACCATCATTGCAATATAGTGTGAATGTCCCCTTTTTATCCTCACACATGCTGGATTTTTTTCCTGTTATTTTTTGTCATGCATGTATATTTTCCTTCAATAACCTTCCCAGCATGAAGTGATGGGAACATATCCACCTAGTCTACTCATTTGGAATGTATTTTGTTTGAGTGTATTTAGTGTGCTGCTAATGAGCAATTATCTAGATTTCACAACCCCCCCCCCCCCCCCACCTAAACTCACTCCAAATAGTGTGCTGCTAATGAGCAATTATCTAGATTTCACAACCCCCCCCCCCCCCCCACCTAAACTCACTCCAAATAGTGTGCTGCTAATGAGCAATTATCTAGATTTCACAACCCCACCCCCCCCCCCCCACCTAAACTCACTCCAAATAGTTTGCTGCTAATGAGCAATTATCTAGATTTCACAACCCCACCCCCCCCCCCCCACCTAAACTCACTCCAAATAGTTTGCTGCTAATGAGCAATTATCTAGATTTCACAACCCCCCCACCCCCACCCTCGTTAAAATTTGCTGGAATGTTCTGTGGTGTTGATTTGTCTAAAGCAAATATATGTTGCACTTTGCAAAATGCATGTGCACTCTACAAGTGCATTTGTTCCAGTGCTTTAGTAAATGAGCAGAAGCTCTGCTGATTTCCATCATCAAATCATATGCAAGCCTCAAAGTGTTTTCATTAATTGCCCTTGCATGTGATTGTGTACTCCTTGCAACATGAATGCCTTTTTACATTACCTCATTTACTGTAAGCTGGTTAGCAA